>NC_136756.1:28045715-28340715 GCF_936440315.1 Barbus barbus | reverse complement strand
ATATTTCTAAATAAATATATATTAAGTATTTTTCTTGTTTTCAGCTAAATAAATAAATATAAAATATTCAATAAATATTAACATCTGCAAAAACGTTTTGTTTACAATTTTTTTAAAACAAGAAAAAAATATTTGCAAGTTTCTGGCCCCATTGGCAGACACATTTTCTTGTTTTAAGCAAAAACTCAATTTTGATCAATGTATATCATAGCTGAACTGAACTCGTTTCATAACTGATTAACTTCATTGAACTGAATCAACGCTGAACTGAGTTGAAATGAATAAGGACATTGTCTTTTTAGAGCTGCTTTACAGCATAATTTGAAATTTTCTCATATTTGATGACGTTTTCATCATCGAGTCTATTATTTGTTGATTCTTCATTGATTCTTTACACTATCAGTAATGTACAAAGTGCTATTTCAATAAAGGTGACTTGAAAACAAGACTAAATATATTAATTTTGCTCCTCAAGTAAATATATCTTGATTTAAGAATGTTTAGATATTTGTCCTGGAAAACAAGACCAAAATACTGAGTAAGAGAACCATTTTTTCAGTGAATTACCCCCCTTCAGAAACACAGGAATGGAGAAACAGCGCTGAGCATCTGAGCAGCTCACCTCCCACTGGCAGCAAATTGCCGGCTGGATGATTCGAGATATAAAAAAAGATATCAGACTGACTTTCAAATTTCTTCTGCTTGTAGTTTCAGCGAGATGGCCCAAAACGCATGTGAGACTAGTGGGGCATCGATCAGTGGAAATCTTCCAGCTCACGGACGGATGGAGGGCCAGCCGCTGAACTCCTGAAGCCTAATTAAAGCGCTGGAAGCAGTGTGTCTGTGACAACACAATGAGGAAATAGTTTGGAGGGGGTGGGAGAGAAACACACTCCAGCCCCAGTCACAACAATACCCGGCTCTCCTTGCATCTACCATATGCTGTCATTTGTTCAGTCAAATCCCTTGAAAGTGACGGTGATTCCAGGCGGTTGGTGTGTACCAGGGCCGCTTCCTCTGCGGTTCCGCCCCCACAAGTCTGATCTAACGGTCCCCTGGGCCTTTCGTGCAAAGGTTTAAAGATGTCAGCTCGGTGACGATCACATCACACCCTGTTTAGGTCCAGTGAATATGCATAATCATAAGCGTGGATGTATGTCAGCCATGCAAACAAATAATTGTTTCATTGGCTGTGCAATCAAATCACACTTGGCTGGTCATACATATGGAGAATTACACTACCGGTCAAAGTTTGGAATAATTATGATTTTGTTTTAAAAAGAGTCTCTCCTGCTCACCATAACTGCATTTATTTGATGGAAAAAAATACAATAAAACACTAATATTGTGAAATATTATTACAATCTAAAAGAACTGCTTTCTATTTTAATATATTTTAAAATGTAATTTAATGCTTTGATGGCAAAGCTGAATTTTCAGTGTCACACGATCCTTCAGAAATATGCTAATGTGATGCTCAATAATTAGTAGTACTCAATTATTATTAATAATAATGATTCATAATGAAAATTAATAACTAAATTATTTTTGTGTAAATACATTTTTGATGCATTTTTTTCAGGTTTCTTTGATGAATAGAAAGTTTATCTGAAACAAAATCTTTTCTAACATTATAAATGTCTTTACTGCCACTTTTGATCAATTAAATGCATTCTTTCTGAATAAATGTTTGTTTGTTTGTTTTTTACTTACCCCAAACTTACCATGGATTCCACAAAAAATATAACATTGATAATAATCAGAAATGTTTCTTGACCATCAAATCAGCATATTAGAATGATTTCTGAAGATCATGTGACAATGAAGAAGACTGGAGAAATGATGCTGAAATTCAGCTTTGATCACAGGAATAAATGACATTTTACAATATATTACAATAGAAAACAGTGATTTTAAGTTGCAAAAATGTTTAATAATATTTCTGTTTTTACTGTAGATTTGATCAAATAAATGCAGCCTCGGAGAGAAGAAACTTCTTTCAAAAACATTTTTAAAAATGTTGGTTATTCCAAACTTTCACTTGTAGTTATAATTGATGATGAATCCATTGATCTGTGGGGAAAAAAGAGAAAATAGTTTGGTGAGTATTTGCATTTTTACATTTAAACAATGCATTTTATATAAGCTTTTATCCAAAGTAAATTATATTGCATGCAAAATATACATTTTATTAGTTCATGCATTCCCTGGGAATCGAACCCATGGCCTTGGCACTGTTATAGCACTATCCTCAATTGTTTAAGCAACAGGAACTGTCTCCATCATATGGACTAAAGCGATGAAGTAATTTGATTCCGTCCTCTCTGAATCACTAATCCAAGTCTCAGGCTTCAGCAGATCTGAACTCTGCGTGACACACGTTGCCTCAGCTGCGTTTCAATTCAAGACATTTAATGGTCTCCTGGATGTCATACGAACTGAGAGACTTTGACATTTATTTGGGACTAACACACAAAGGAAAACACGTGGAATTATGGGACATGAGCTGGATTCACTTTCAATTTAGGAAAGTCAAAAACATGGCCTGAAACCATAATGAGGATATCCCGAGCTTTACATACACTACATCTATAACTCAAAAGAGAATTTAAAGTGACAATTCTCATCATTTACTCACCCAGCATTTCGTGCTGAACAGTTGACGGTAGCCATTGACTTTCTTAGTATTGTTTTTCCATACTGTGGAAGTCAATGGCTACTGGCAACTATTTGGTTACCAACAACAAGAAGAGAGTGAGTCAATGACAGAATATTCATTTTTGGGTGAACTGTCTCTTTAAGAAGAGCTTAAGCAGTTATTAAATACAGATGCATCTTTCCAGTTTGATATTAAACCAGGACGTCCCAAGTCTCCGCAGCGAGCCGAGCCAAAGCTGAACAGTCGACAGTGGCGACTCCAGGCCAAAACCAGAGACGAGCTAAACAGACTGTCTCCTTTTCCCTTGTTACATGATGTTTCTCTCTCACCCATATCATCGTTTATGGCCATGCATTAATATTCATGCACATCAACAGGCATCAAACCGCTCTCGTCTACGCTACACAGATGTCTCTCATTTTGATGACACCTCGAGACACTGTCAATAATCAACAGCTGACGAGCGTGGCAGACCCTCCGTGCCAAGCGCTGATCGCCGAACAGCGGATCCAAATCCCAAACAAAGCCCCTAGTTTTGTGACAGATCTGGAGACAGATCTGCGAGACTTCAATTCCCCCGTCTCACGTTGTCGTTCCCACAAGCCTCTGCCTCCGTCAAGTGCAGTTGTCAACACAGGAACACATGTTCTATATTAGGCCGCTGTTTAACAGCGAGTGTCTAGTTTGGTAAAGAGCCGAGGCCACCGGTGACTGCCGAGGCCGTCCGGGACAAAGGGACAGAGGTAGGAATCTAAAGCACACTAAACCCTGTAACCTCATTGCCTGATTTCATAGAGTTTAACCAGTCGTTCCACTGAAAAGAGGCTGCTGTGTTAATCCTGGACTGGGGCGCCACATCTTTAGTTCTGCGATGGGAAACAAGAAACAAAGCACACATTTAGAAACAATTGGGTGCATTGATAAGTTTTGCTTAGTTTCCAGTTTACACTTGATGGGAACAATTCTGATTGATTTCCTCATTAAATCAAAAAATAAAATCACAGCTTATATTTCACAATTCAGACTTGATTTCTCGCAATTCTGAGTTGATAAAAATTCATTTTCTCTCAAAATTACAACTTTATACCTCACAATTCTGACTTTTCTTCTCAGAATTGCCAACTTATATATAAATTTGCAAGTCTGTCTGTCTGTCTGTCTGTCTGACAGACAGACAGGCACATAGATAGATATAGTTTTATTTCTTACAGTTTTGACTTTTTTCTTGCAATTGAAATTTTATATCTTGCAATTCTGAATTAAAACTCACAATTCTGAGTTTATATCTCACAATTTTCTCAGAATTTATAGAAAAAGGTCTGAATTGTGAACTATAAACTCAGAATTGCAAAGAAACAAAAATTACCACAAATTACCATTAATTGACTTTTATATCTTGCAATTCTGACTTTATATCTCGATATTTTCGCTGCATTGCAAGAAAAAAGGGCTGAAATGTGAGATATAAACTCAGAATTATGAGAAAGTAATTCAAAATTGTGAGATAAAAAGTCACAATTACCTTTTTTTATTCCATGGATGAAATAAACTTCCACAGATTATACGTGGAAAGCACTAAACACAGATGTACAGTAAATGGAGTCCAAAATGTAAAGCAATGATTCAATAAAACCACATTCAGATATTATAATTTGAAAGATATGCACACAACAACAAAAAACAGCACTTTTAGGTGTATTTCTGTTTTGTTTCCCAGTTAAAATACCTAAAAATCTTTATAACAAGATGAGCAACACTATAAAATATTAAAACTTGTTAGTCATTTACAGACTGTAAATGTATTTTGTCTTTTTATCCCATTGTTTTATTCTTAAAGCAAGTGAAAATAAACTGCCAGAGCAGCAAGACAAAATACACTCATAAGATACAGTCTATGAAAACAAGTCTTAGTATATTATACAGCGTTGCTGCACAAGAAAAACTGTTGTTTTAAGGATTTCTACTAATTAAAATCATACTAATAATGCAGGTACTCGATTTAAATGAGCGTTCTGCTTGAAACATCATGTTTGAAGTGGGATAAAAAAAGTATATTTGGGAGCAACACCGTGCCTGTGGACATCTGTGTGCTTTCTCGACATGCATACTTAGTGGCTAATGTATAGTTATGAAATCAGTGTCCCTCAAAATAACAGGAGTTAAAACCAGAAAAAAGGGCCTGTTGAACCAGTACAGCATTTCTAGTAGGTTGATTAATTTTCCATATCAATGTTCCTCAAAGATCTTTTCATTCACTGCAACCCTGCAAAACTTTGAGTAAACCCTCCTATGACTTTCCAAGGCCACAGCCAGAAAAGACCCATCAGTCTGTGCACAAAAAAACCCAGAATATAAATGAAAGAAACAAAAACATATTAAACTGTCTTAACGAGAAAAGCTAAATGATGGAAACGGCTCTTTAGAATAACACACTTTGAACACTTCATACGGCGGCGTCTACCATTAGTGTTCAGGAGTGGAGGACTGACAGCTCATTCCACTGGAAGCTATGCTTTAACAATGTCAGTGATTAATACAGAAAGCCCATTCTCTGAAATGGCTCTTTAAAGTCTCAATTTCCTCTATAATATAGCTTACTGCCAAGGATCATTATGAGTCATTTCAGAGCCACTAGAACCCGTTTGAAGAAAGCATCATTAGGAAAACATCTCCACAAGTTTGATTACAGTACATCCTTCAACTAAAAGAGGGAGCTAGAACTTGCTCTAAGAGGAGGTTTGGTTATGGACGTAATTATGACAAGCACACAAATATACAGACGCAATAAAATAACTAGGATACATGAAGAATAAAGACATAACATTGGGATGGTGAATTAGATGGTTGTTGAAATTAAAAAGGTCTGTTATGTCCCTAGGGGATGAAGAAAAGCCCAAATCTTTCTGCTTTTAGTTAATGGAAACCCATAATACATGAGAAAACAGAGGAAAACTCGTTGTACCTCAGGAACCCAACTTTGTCAAACTTAAAAAAAAAAGAAAAGCCGATGCAACTTTCAGCTTTATCAGTTCATCATCTTATTTTTTTTTGCACTGGATGCGGAGCAGAAAGGAAGTGCTTGTATCCTCCTCGAGCCCATGGATACCAGAAGGGATGTGATGTTGATCCGGCTTTATCCTCTGAGCTGGAGGGGGTGAGGCCAGCCGAAGTCCAAACTCCACAAATTGAGACAACCAGATGACATCTCTGATCCGTCCACGGGACGCCGCGACCGAAGGGCTGTGTGAACCTGCAAGTACACACAAGTTCACTTTAGTGTTAGCAGCTAATGGCACGTATTCACAGGTCTGACTGGTTGGAAGGTCAAAAAATAGACTAGTGAGGTCCGATCTGTGAACAAACCGCCGTTTGAACTGAACGATTCAGTTGAATTGATTCGCAAAGTGTTCATAAGACACTCGACTGGAAAGGAAAACTGTTAAGTGAACCAATCTTCATTCCTAATGAAGGTCTCATTAAGAGTGACGCCATGGAAGCCAGAAACATTTAACTACTGCATGAATATAACTAAAAACACTAATTTATGAAACATAGTAAAAATATTGCAGTATTTCTAAAATAGTATTTAAATACAATCATATAAATCAATAAATAACAACAAATAAATAAATAAGCAAACAAATCTTAAATGCCTCACATTAAAGTCTATAGGAACACTTTTTTGTCAAAATATAAAAAAATAAATGAGACTTCTTTTTAAGTCAGCTGGGGTAGTTTTTCATCATTGCACAAATAAATAAATTATATATATATACAGTATATATATATATATATATATATATATATATATATATTTGCATTAATAATACATAATAATAATAAAATTATTATATAATTAGATATATTATTAGAATTATATATTATTATATATTTTGTCTTATATATTATAATATATAGAATTATAAAATTTACATCCATTTGGATAACAGTTTTAACATAATCTACTAAACAATTTGATGAATATTTGTCAGTCATACATAAATGAAACCGGTTAGATAGACTAAGGAAATTAATGTTTGAGATATCAGATTTATATATTTATCAATAAATCCAATTTGTTTCTACATTTTAAAATGAATATTCCACAGTTAGCTATATTTTAACCATGTTTATGTTTTTTTACTGAATTAATTTAACTTAATTTACACACAATGAACAGATTCATGTTGATTCGGAGCAATTTGAATAAATAGGATTAATAAAATCAAATAGTTGCAAATAGTTAATAAACAATAGCATGATTTTTTGAGAGCAGAAATCGTACCTGTTTCTTACCTGTTTTATTTATGCATGACTGACAATTATCCATCACATATTTATATAATGCATTAATTCAATGCTATTAAAATACATACATCTTAAATTTAGGCCCAAATATTTTTGGAGTGCAATAAATTAATTTAATTATCTCCTACATCTACATTCTTATGTGTACATAACTCATTGACTTCAAACCGAAACATCACATTACACAATGGTGCTCTTGTTACCAACAGACAGCCAAAATCTGGTACTGTAAAATCCAGCAGAAGTCCGTGGGACATCTTCATGAGCGTCTGGAGGATGCTGTCCACACGTGGGCTTTGAGCGCGTGTTTTTCTGTACATACTGCATCGTGTGCCTCTGTGTGTTGCACTACACGCTCCCAATGTGCCGGTTTCCAAGCAACCCGCGTAACACAGGGAGGTCGGCCGTTGGCGTCTCTGAACTGTGTGGAAACTGTAGGATGAAGAGAAGAAGGAGATGATTAAGCTTTCTGCGAAAACTCAAACTTGCAGCTGGCCGATGCAGTGCATCGCTTACTTTCCACTGGATTTAGTTAAAAACGAGCTAAACATTGCACACGGTGTGTTTTCATTCAACTGATTTTCCCAAGCCATCTCTTTAGACACAAGCAGACTGGAGCTGACAAGCCAGCGTCATGTCAATCACACCAGAGGATGTTCTCTCGGCTTGTTTTCTTCCTGCTCTGATCCTCGGGGAGTTTGCACTAACCAGCATGGCCCTGGGCTTCCTTTCAGGGGCTGAAGGCCTGGTGTGCTGCTGCTGTTTTGCAACAGAGACCATACAAAACCATACAGCGCTGGACCGAATTACCAAGTCAACACTGAAGAGTTTCTGTTTGGAGTACGGCTCCAAATCTGGGATTCTGCGCCTCAATACAATTAAGTACAGTGTGGCGAACGCCAATTTAAAAACAAACGCAAAACAAGCGCAAACAAACACCAAAAAGTGTGAAAAAGTAAAGATAGACACACATTTCATTCAGCAATATTCTGTGTTAAGTGCAGTAAAGCATGAGCAGCAGCTGTCAATTATGAAAAAGTGATTTAAACTCATTTCTCAGTTTGTTAAAACAAATGAAAACTGCTTACAGCAATTAGCATGAATGAATGTTAAATGCACCACTGCTATACTGTTTCAAACACTGCAAAAATAATTTAAGATATTAAGTCTTGTTTACTGAACAACTGATCAAAATTACGCTAAAAACCAAATAAGGTGAAAACAGAAAAATAATCCTGTTGACCCTTGAATTTTTTTTCCGTAAACAGGGCTTAATATCTTATCAAAATTAAGTGAGTTCACACTTAAAACAAGAAAAGGGAAAACAGAAAAATATGTTTTCTTTTTTTTTTTTAGAAAACTGTAACTTATTTTTTTCTAAATATATTTTTAATGGATTTTTTAAAAAATATATATATTTTTGCAGTGAAGTCATTCCATGTGTTTGTGTGAGCCTTTTTTTTTACTATCCATAAAGCATTGAAAAAATGCTTACGTGAAAAAAGGACATCAATAACACAAACATTTATCCACTAATTAGCACAAATAAATGTGCAACTGCTACACTGTTTGAGTCAATGCATGTGTTCGTATGAGACTGATTTGGTATAAACATTTGATAATCTATAAAACACTGTTTATGTGAAATAAATGATGCCAATAACACACAAAAGTTCATCCAACTTCATCCACTAATTAGCACAAATGAATGTGCAACTGCTACACTGTTATACTTATGCTTTACTTCAATAACACATAAAAGTTCTTGTAACTTGTAAAATAATTTTGTTTTTAAATATTCCAGAGCAATCGGCCTGTAGGCTCTTCTTAAGTTCTGTAAGTGTGTTACTGAATCAACAGCACGTCTCAGATGTCGTTGACAGAGCTGAAGTATTTAACCCAGAATATTGCTTTAAAGCAGAGATCAGCCCCCTTAAACAGTCATGTTACGACATTGGCTGCTACGGCAGACTAAATCTCAGCAGACAGAGCAACACTCGGAGCTAATTAACCCATTAGACTCAAACATGTTTCCCAACATGCACTTGAGATCAGTTCCTATCAGAGTTTGCCAGCGGAGAGGCCCTTTGAAACGGAGCCTCTCAACTCTTCTGAAGAGCGTCCCAGACGGTTCCTTTGGTATTTTCTAATAAAAAACAGCAACGTTTCCTCCACATAAACATCCGTTTGTAAACCACCGGGTTCCCACTTCTTCCTGGTGGTCATTTAAATGAGAGGGCGACCTAAAAAAGAGCCAGCGTGACTCACGAAGACGTGGGAGAGGAACGCATGACTAAGATGACTGAACAATATCAACCACAGATGAAAGTGTTTCGGCTTTTTATTCGTTACCTAAAGCAGACTCCAGCCTGGAACGGACCCCACCAAACACCTCCGGAGTGAAAAGTCACAAACCACGCAACAGATTTGAGCTTTAAGAGCTTTCCTTAATTGCACTAAAATGACAGAATGTGAGACAACAGAGATGCAATAAAAGTAGGGCTCGGTCTAGCCAAATATTTTTCACTCACCTTCATGTTGTTCCAAAGCATTTCTGAAGGATGTTCATGTTGCTCTTTTCCATGCAATTCAAGCCTGGACTGATCAAGGACTGACAAGAAGTCATATAAAAAAAGTCATATAAAAAGGTATGAATATGCTGTAGCACATAAAATGTTAAAGTCACAGTGGAGTAGAAGAGATTCAGTGAATAAAACTTACATTTCAGTCTTCTTCCTCACATAATAAATATTATTACTTCAAAAGAAGTAATAGTCAAAAAATTTAATAAAATTCTTTCTATTTACTATTGCTCTTAGTATTTTCTTTTTCACTTTTCCATACAAATATCTTAAAAAAATATATATATATAATTTATGAGAAGTAAAATGATATTGTTTTCTGAAAAAATAATCAAAATTATGTGAATTTTTGCTTAAAAAAAGAAAACATTTATGCTGTACAAATGTCTGGGATAATAAAAGTAATCTTGTTTTCCCTTTGAGTTGAGTTTACTTTTTTCAGAAAACAAGACTTAAGTCTATCTTAAGTAATTACTGTACCTCTCACATAAATGTATCTTGATTTAATAATGTTTATACTGGAAAACAAGACAAAAATGCAACGCAAGATCATAAATGAGGGTTAGGAACAAAATACGGTTAAGCACATGGTGAACACTGGTTTTTGGGTGAACTTCTCCTTTAAGAAGCATGCATGGCCCTTTTTCTGCAGATGCTCTAAAGATCCTGACGGTAGTTTTGTTTGTAAGACTATTCAGGTCAGTCTTGCCACGGGCGCCCCCCTTGGGCCTCACTAAACCGTGCTACATCAGGTGGCTCGGTGCAGGGTTTTTTTCGGAGGTACCTGGACTGAACATGCCAGTTTCTATAAATGTTTGCAAGAGAAAAAAAACCTGACAGGTAAAAAAGGGCTTTTGATGGGATAAGGAGGACAGTGAGAAAGGGAGGCAGGCGTGCATATGTGAACTGTGGTGCCAGGCCCCTGGTCACAATCACACAGATTTGCATTCCACTCTAACAGGATATTGCCCAAAGTCCCCCTGAGGAGCTTAGCCGTCGTGTTGGACCTTAACTCCCAGTGTGCACTACATCACTCTCTCTCTCTCTCTCACACACACACACACACACACACACACACACACACACAAATAGACACTTTTTCTCTCTCTCCCTCCCTTTTCTTTCTCTCACAGCTTAATCCCCTCTGTCTCCTTTCTTTCTTTTAGCTCTTTCAGTTTAACTCTCACACTCTTCATCATCTCAGCTGCTCAGCCCTCCACTCGTCTTCTCAAGGTCCCCTCAAACATTTAATTAGCTTATCGGCGCACATCTCTTCTCTTGTGGTTAATTTTCAATCAGGCACAAACAGAAAAAAAATATGTATAGAACTTTTTATAAGTGTTATATATGTTTTGACATGTACACTCTCGGAAAAAAAAAAGTACAAAACTTGTCTCTGGTATCATCCCCTTTTGAAAGGTACTAATAGGTACAAAAGTGTACCTTAGTGAAATGCTACCACTATGCAATTGCAAAAATACAGTTTGTTTATATTCTTCAAGTAGTCTTGGGTATGTTTACGGCCTGCATGTTTTAATACCATGCATGCCATATAATACTACACTTGCGATCAACTAAATTTGCATTTTCTGAAGGAAACAGCAGTGCTTGCAAAATAAATGTGCAAAGGTGCAGTAATACTAGGCTTTGAGCATTTTACATTACTTTTGCACAACAAATATGGGATATGGGCAATGATGGTAATCACTTTTTTGTTTTTAATCAATCAATAATGCCTCTATTAAATTCTAAAATGTAAAATATTCCATTGTTTAGTCAAAGTTCACCTGCTGTGTATGTGTGTATGAATGCAACACCCGCTGTGAGTGCACCTATAGATCTAGGTAAGCTTAGGAAAACAAGACCAAATTCCAATGAAGTATTGCTGGAAAAACCAAATGTTGACAGTTTATGTACCTCTTTTTCAGAGAGTGTAGGAAGTTAAATGCACGATTGCAAAAATATTGTTTGTTTATATTCTTCAAGTAGTCTTTTATAACCTCTGTTATGAAAAATACCATGCGTGCTATACAGTATATTGCCATCAACTACATTTGCATTTCCTGAAGGAAACAGCATTTCTTGCAAGGCAGCAAAATAAAGGCAATAATACTAGGCTCTGAGCATGTTAAATTACTTTCTCACAACAAATATCAAAATTCAGTATGTAATCTGATATGAAAATGAAGAATGATCCTAACTGATTATGCACATATATAATGATGATATCACTGTCAATTTAATATTCTATCACTGTGAGTCTATGGGACATTTCCAAAGTTTAATAGTATAGAACAAAGTTAACCTAAAACAGGTAGCACAGACTGAAATGATCCAGAATGCAAACTTTGATTAATTAGGTGGAATTGGAGCTGGATTAATTAGGTTTAGAACCTATTTAGCCGTCCCTGTTCAGGAATATCAATATTACGCTACCTTGCAAACACTGTAAAATAATGTATGTCGCATTCTGAGGAGAATTCACAGAAAATATTGTTTTATATACTCAATTATTGTCTAGTTTAACTAATAATAAAAGTTTAAACAAAGCAATTAAAAAAAGCTACTCTAGGTGAATAGAGTAAAAATGAATAAATAAATAAAAATGAAAGTAATTGATATCATGTTTCCCTAGTTGATTGATTACATTAAGAATGTCAAAGAATGGCTTGACTAAGTTTTTTAAAATGCTGTTAAAACATACAAATGATGCATTTTCTAATTAATAATGCACCACCATGGAAGTCCAATAGAATAAACCCTTAAAAGTGCTTTTTGTTCGTTTATTATTGCACTTGTCTGAAACAAAATGTTACTAAAGGCCCAAAATCACAAAACTGACCAGTACATGAAAAAACAATGTTTTTTCTTGTAGTGTCTTTCTTAAGTCAACATTCAGTTTTTATCAAACCCACTATGGGCATTAAAAGAGGAAAAACAATACACATGCCATAAAGACCACATTCAGCCTTCCGTCACGAAGGAAATGTGATTCAGAGGCCGCAGTCAATGTTTTTACGAGTTTTAATTCTACGTATATACCACTGCCACAAACCAGCCCCCACGCAGCTAGTTGAGAAACAAAAACCCTCTCTGTCCTATTCTCACACACACACTAACACACAAACTCACATCGTCTTTGTCTCAAACACACACACACACACACACACACACACACAACCCGCCCTCTCCCAGAGCATCTGGTCTTGGGTAGGGCAGCATATGTTTTAATTTTGATTGACTCACCTGTCACCTATACTGCCCTCCTCATTGTTACCCCCCCAAACACACACACACGTACCCCCTTTTCTACTGCCCGTAAAATACCTCTCCAATCCCCCCCATCCTGCCAAATGCAGGCCATTAACTATTTCCTACGAGCTGCTGGTAAAAGGAAGGAAACAGCATGCCAGGCTTTCACACAACATGCGGCGCTAGGAAAGTTCTGCGCCCTTGAAGTCCAGCGAGCCGGGGTAAAAGTCACGCTAATTGACGGGCGAGCTTAATTCAAATGAGCCCGTAACTAAAATCGGACTAGAAAGAGAGTGGGGCGACCTGTGATAGGGCGAAACTTTCGAAACCTTTCAATCGGCCCCAGCGTCGAACCACTTTGATGTGCTTGACGCTTTTCATCAGTTTCCTCTCCGCGTATGAAAAAGCCATTTCAAGTACAAAGGCTCGTGAGCACATTTGTAATTTGTCTCCTCTTTCGAGAACAAATGGATGTGGCAAAAACCATTTTCCCTTGTTCTGAGAGAGATCTGAATGAAAGTGCATATGAAAGGTGCGAGGCAGGAGAAGGCGGCACTGAGGACGGACGGACGGAAAGGGGGGCACGATCTTGCCCCGATTTTTCACTCAAGTCAAACCCTATTTCACATCAGGCTGTTGTAACACCTCGTCCGCGGGCTCTCAGAGAGAGACGGACATAAATGAGGAGGGTAGAGAGGTGAAAAAACAGGGGGCGAACGAGAATAAAGGTCCAAATCCTCGGCTGTGAAAACTGTGGCACCGGGGAAGTGTGTGCACGCCTTGTTTGGCTAATAACCTTGAGTCTTGTAAAATGTGAATGAGGGAGTCCTCCGAGCTTATAATTTCACACCCGGGAGGCAGGGGAGATGAGTGTGAATTGAAGGAGGACAGCTCCACGTTGGCGGTTCCCCAGAACGTCACACACCAGAGCGGAGAAGCCAAGACCACTGACTCCTGGAATAAAAAAAGAGGTCTGGATCAGTCACCAAACCCACACTGAGAGATGCAACAGAGTCACGGTTACTTACCGTAAAGCATGCGGTAATTTCATTCAGAGGCCCCAGCGTGACAAACGTATTCACTTGAACCTATGGATATCAATCCCACGTGCACTTATACTTGCTTTTTAAACATTTTTAATTGATACTTTTAAAAACAATACTTTGGCTACCAATTAATGCAAGACAGCCTAGGTAAATAGGATAAGAAAAAGTAATTAATTGGTATCATGACACACCAAGATTTCTTAAATGTTATGTTTAGATAAGCAAATGATGCATTAATCTGAAGATATTTGAACACTGGATAAAGCCAGGTTCAACATTATTTTTGATTTTGTTGACTTCTCACCAAAGTGAAATGTTTTTACATAGGGGATTTTGTATATCTCTTTTTGTCACACCATAAGACAGAAAATAAAGTTAACAGCCAGAAAAATAAATAAATTTCACATTGGTGTATGAAATCAAGCAAATGACATATGAACAAACTCAAACTGTTAAAAAAAATTTGATGCATGTAAGTGCAGCTGAAGTGGAGATTTCTTATTTAATGAAAATGGCAGATGTAATTAAAATCTACAGATGCAAAAGTGCAATAAAATGAAAAGATAAAGTGTATTTTGCATGTTTTCTTTCCACAGAAACAGTTTGTTATGAAAAGCCAAACCAGCCCAACATCACACAAAACTGACTATTGCATAAAAAACTATGCTTTTGCCTGTAGCGTCTTGCCTCCAGGTTCAATACTATCCATTCTGGAGATTATCCCTTAAAATCAGCACAACAAGCCTGCAGATCACGTCAAGGCCTTCATTTCTAAGACCGCGTTCATCTTTAAAGCTGAAGTGTGCAATTTCACCAGTGTTTCCCATATTCATATGCTGAAACAGTAGCACTTTATTTAACAGTCCTGTTCCTCATGTACATACTTATTATAGTAATTACAATAACTAGGTAATAACTAGGTACTAACCCTGAACCTAGCCCTACACCGTGTAGTTACCTTATATTACCAGTACTTTCTTAGGTAAGTACACTGTAAATACATGTAATTACACGTACTATAAAATAAAGTACAACCAAAACGACTATAAGCAAGTGTTTAGATTGATTTCTCTGAAACATTGCTCTGTTTGTTTGAACAGCTTAACAAATCATAACTGGCTCAACCAATGGTGTGAGTTTGGGGGCGGGACTATCTGTTTGCCTGACCAATGGCGTGTTCGCTGGAAACCTGTTTGAAAACAGTCATTATTGTTGCAACTCTGATTGCTGACAAAATGACATACATCACCTTATATAGAGTTCTTTAAAGAGGGGCAGTATGAGTGCATGCGCACTGAACCGCTGAGGTAGCTTTAACGATCATCGTCTCCCTAATGATTAAAAAAAGTCTTGCCATCAATATCTAAATCTGCATTTTTGAACCATACCCCCCCCCCAAAAGAAAACTTCAATATCTTTTTGATCTTGCTCTGTTTTAATTGTGCCCCTGTATAAAAGGTATAAACAGACAGCTTTCGCTCTACACGTTAATGGGTATTTGCAGGAGAGAGGGGAGTGTGTGTGTATGTGTGTGCGCTCCTCACCGCGGCAACCAGAGCTCTCGGAGGAGAACACTGCTGTAATTATAAAAGGAACAAAGCGCTGGAGACTAAAAACACATGAAAGGAAAAGAAAACATACAAGCCAATCAAGGCGCTCACAAACACGCTCTCTCATGCACAAACATGCACACCGATGCACACACGTTCACTCTTAGCCCTGTGTTTTGTCCAGCAAGGTTACATTACAAGCATGCAATGACGCTTTATCAATTGCAAAATGGCATTCAGACAACACCAGATACATGTCTATTTTTAAAGTACATCAGAACAGACCCTAATTGATGATCTAGTACATGCATCGCACAAGAACCGATTAGACAGCACTCTTAAACTGTCTTCTCCTAGAGGAAACGATAAAACCCTAAAAGCAGGAAGGAAGTCATGAAAGGAACAGGTCTGGATAAGGTGGGGTCACTATGACACACACACACACACACACACACACACACACACACATATACACTCACAGGTTTTAGTCAGAGATTCAATGAACAGCTACCTGGGTGTTTGCAGCCATACTACCTGCCCATTTTAAAGGGACTGTTCATTCAAAAATTGAAATTCTGTCATCATTTGCTCACCCGCTTGCGATTACAATCTTTATTTCTACTGTGGAAAACACAAAACAATATATTGAAGAACATTATTGTTCAACAATGAAAGTCACAAGGTGGTCCAGGTTTTTATGGACACCAATGTTTTTCATTCTTTTTTCAATTTTCATTCTTTTTTGGTTAAAAAAAATCTCTTTCAAGCCTTTTGAAAAAAATAAAATAAAAATAATAAGTTGAAAATGAACTAGAAATTAGTGCATTTGACCAACTTTGTGTAATTTTGATCCCAACATTCTAATATTGGTAAAACTACATCTGCATGACTATTTTAATTTCACTATATATACACATGTATATCATTAATATTCATATATTTTGTTTTAGCTGTACAAAATAATATTTTTTGTAATTTTGCATACTGAACATATCTTAAAAAAAACATACATTCATATTTAAATACTTTGTTTTAACTAATATATATATATTTTTTGGCATACTGTATATACCTACAAATATTTAAAAGGAGAAGGGGGATTTTCCTCCATGCCATGCACCATTTTAAACGAAGCAATATCACACGTCGGGGCTAACGGCAATGTTTTGTGTCTTTACCAGCTATGTTATGACTTCCTTGATGTTTTACAAGTGACATTTGGGTGTTGTGTGTTTGTGGGGATTTCTGGAACATTATATTCAAAGAACACTAAAATTGTTTTAAGTGTGCAAGATACAGGCGCTGGGGGAAACAGGCTCTTGAGTTCATAGTTTGGCTGGCCAGATCATCCATGCGCTTTATGTTTGATCAAATGCTTTAAAGCCAAGAGGAAAACAAACCACATCAGCTGTTTCCTCACCTCTCTGTGCTGCATGTACAGTGATGCGCTCAGCAGTCACACATGACTTCGTCTTCACAACATGTCATCTGTCAGTCATCCTCGTACAGCCGAGCGCCACAAAGAAAACTCAATCAGCCACGGGAGCCTCTTTTTGCCTGCCAATTCTGGAACTTTCATTCTCCTTATTTGTCAGGTCAAAGGTTAAATTGCTGACCCTCCCTCTCACCTCCCCCCTCCCCACACTCTCCTCCCCTCCGCAGCGAAAGCTCTATCTACAGAATCCCCATATTTACATGGATTAGACTTCTTTCACGCTGAAGAAAGAAATCTGGTTCATAGTCAAAACCCGAGAAGCGGCCCACATCGCCAGAGTGGCCACGTTATTCACCGCCGGACAATGACCATATTGTGGGGATCTGAAAGAGGAGGGGGGCTGGAGGGAAGCGCCCCGTTTTTGGCCCGAGTTGGAGCGGAGAAGCCGCCCCCTCCAACCCCCTTCCCTTTTCGTCCACGGCAAAGTCCTGCGCTTGTGCCACTAGGCTCAAGGGGGCAAAACCCCATCCGCTCTCCTGACAAGAGCAAACAAAGCCTGCCCACTGTGAACTAGATGAAGATGTCAAAAGCTTTTAGGCTGGTGGGTGGAAGGGGGGGGGGAGACAAGGTTTAAACCAACAAAACCAGAGAAAAGGCCCTTTTCACTCCCATGGATAAATCCCACTAAGTCTACATTTCCACATCAGCTTTACTTTCCCCCGACAACAATCCAGCGACTCAATAAAATGATCAAGAACAAATAAGTGAGGCCTTCGAGAGGACGGGGCCACCAGTTTAGCAAATAGACCATGCCAAGCTAATCAGAGGAGAACAGAGGAGCTGATACCATATAGACATTTGGGAAATTTACACAACATTAGCATCCTCATCTAATCCTCCGTGATGTCCTGCAACTTCTGCAGGAGGCCGAAGTGGGGTCACGCTTCTGGAAGATGCTTTCTGCAAAAAGATGCGAGGCGTCAGCATCTGTGTTAGTGGAGTTAAAACAAACTCAAGTTTCAGAAAGATGGCATAGCACATCACTTTAATGCTCCTAGATAACTTGTTTACTCGCTTTATGTGTAACACCACACACACACACACAACTACACACAGCCACTTTCACACTCTGCTTCTCCAGTGGTGTTGAGAACAAATGAGAGCTGTAAGATGTTAATTAGTGTTTCCTCCTGTTCGGCGGGCCAGGGGTCTGAATGAAGAGGTCAACGCTATCTGTGTACCTAAGGCTCAGACAAAGACAGAACACATTGTCTTTGACCAGCCAGGGCTTAGCACTGCTGTCAGTGAGGAAAGAGAGGAACGGAGCGGGAGGGCGCGGGCATATTTACACTCCAGAATATTTTTGCAATTAAACACGGCTCGATCGTCTGAATTTCCTCTCAGCATTGTAAACCGAGTCACTGGCTGTGATTTTAAAGACAGAATCCTCTTTTTACATTGTGTTAGGACTGGATGTGAGCATTTTATGGATGTCAAAGATCAAAGAATATCCATCTACTTTGGATCCAGCATCCCGTATCTGGATAACAGCGACATTAGCACGCACAGGAAGCGTTTTTCAGTAAGTGTTTACTTTTAAACACAGCTTTCTCTTCCAGACCAACCAATACTGGGAAGTAGGAAGTATTTAAAGAGCAAAGCCTTGTCCCTTTTAAGGACCCACCGTATAAAGCAAACCAGAGTGGAGACTATGGCCCATTCAGATGTTAATACATACACCATTCCACTGACTCTGATTAACTCCATGTGAGTTAATAGTTGCCCTGTTAACAAAGAGTTATCCTCCCATTCAAGTCAGCGGTATGTTTAGGAGGAGAAAAGCAAGGAGAGGGAACTTGTAGTGAACCTTTACAGTACAAGCCCCTTCAGGATATAATACAAGCTCCGTCTCCTCTGGCTAATCCAGCCTGCAGATGCTGGAAAGAAGCTCACTGCTCTTACAGGGACAAATAATCAGAGAAAGGACGGAGGCAAACAAAAGAAATGTTCTCTTTTTCCCCCGGGTCTAAACTGAGCCAGAGGTTCTCCAAAAGTGTGGGACAAAACCAAGCAGACAAGCTAAAAGCTTACGTTGCTTTGGGAAGTGCTTTCTGTGCGTGAGTTTATCCTCATGAATAATGATTGGACGAACAAACTTAAAGTTCTCAAAGCTGTCTGGGTTTTGGGATATTTAAGTTGCAAAACAATCAATAAGACTCCAGGTGATTATTGATGTTTTAAAGTTCATGGAATGCTTACCTTCACATTCATTAATCAATGAGCGTAACCTTATTTTATGCCAATTAAACTAGGAAGTTTGTCTACATGTTTCCAGCCCAGAAGTCCATACTCATCATTTATTTTCCATCAAATTTCCCCTAATTAATATTAGCTATTAGCTACATGCTACTCTCTTAAAAATAAAGTGTAGTTCAGAAACATTCCTCAATCATCGTCTTTCCTCCTGATTTTTGTCCCCAGACTGACAGGTTAATATTAGAAATTGAAGGCAGTCATGCTCTCGAGCTAATCTATAATCAATTCCAAATGTGTGACTGTATAATGAGACAGCAGGCTAATGGGCAAGAGCAGAATGGTCACTACATCCTACATCTAATTGGTTTGGTTGCCCAGGCCTCAGCGTTTAAAACACTAGCTTTTTGAAGTTTGGATGTTTGTGATGGCTTTCGAGGCTCACTTATCGTAATTCCCTACCATACATTTCCGAACCGACGTTACGTAAACAAGCACTGAAGTATCGCGATACCTGGGAAGTGAACCAGAACTTCAAAACCGCTTTCACTTTTAATTAGTCCAGATTTTAAAAGAGACAATAGTTTTATTTTGGCTTAAAATAGACTACACACACGCAATGAAACTGTCCGTTTTAAGTGCACTAATTATCTACATTTTCATTGTGAACTCTGCTATGCGTGCAAACCCTTTTATTAGCAGTAAATGCCAATAAAGCTGATGTGTGCCTCTGAATCTATCTATCTCTTAATCTTATTTAGACTAATTATTCTTTAATCATGCACTGTGTCAATGCAATCTTTTAAAGCCTAGATTTCAGAACATGAGGAAACCAGTCGCAACAATCTTTGGTCTCTCTCTTTGGTCGAGAGAGAGAGAGAGAGAGAGAGAGAGAGAGAGAGAGAGATCTCTTCCTCTCCCCTAGAATGCACAACACAGTCTAATTAACAGGACTACAGACAGAAAGACTGGAGCGACGACCTCCTCGTACACGTCTATTATTTCCTTATGTTTATAGCTACATTACGGCAAAAGTCTGCATTACTTTTTAAAATTATTAGTATTGTTGTTGTTGTTAATGATAATAATAATAAATATAACAATATAATTCCCCTTTATAACTTTATAAATGTATAAATAATAATTGTATTAATAATACATTTATACAGTAGCTAATCGGCTACTAACTTCTCCCTTAAGTCAATCTGAATTAAATTGCGTAGGCCTATGTTTTTCCAAATAGAACTGCTTTTCTCGAGATATAGGCTAAATATCCACGAACAGATAATGTAGTCTGCATCATACTTTGGCAATGGTCCAGTATAAACACTCGTTCCTCTCGCATCAGTCTTGTCAGGAGAGCAGTCGTGATGAGGAAGTGGTTATTGGTTTCCTCTCTCACACCTCATCGGAAGAATCTGATTCAGACAGGAGGTAAAGGGCAAACCTTGAACTCATTAACAGGTTAAAAGAAGGGCCACGAAACAGCACTATCCATCCACTTTTAATTCAGAGCCGAGAGAACGCGCAAGACACCCAACAGATGCTCTGACTGCGTATAAATAAAATCCATCCATGTATCGTTTCATTGAGTCTATTTAGTTGTGTTAAGACACTTTTTTTTCCAAAATATCTGTTTTTATACTGTATCGTTTACTAATATAAAATAAAATATAATATATAGTTTCAGCCCAGCTTCCACAGTTCTCTCTGGATAAAAGCTTCACCGGGAGTGGGTAGGCAGTGGTGCTCTATTCGTTCGTGGTGAAAGCCCCAAATCTCAGCACAGAAATATGAGTGGTTTGATCAGAGCTGGATAGAATTATCACGGGGAGAGATGCAAAGACGCGCTCGCTTTCCCTGCTGTTTGAGTACAAACCATATTAAACACCGAGCTGCAGTTATTGGAGACACTCTTTGACAAACCAAATAGGTAGGCTAACGTCTTGAGTAAAACAAACAAACAAAAGGATATGAAAACCACACTGAACTAAACCGATAGGCTAAAAAATTGTGGGGAAATGGGAAATAGGCCCTAGCCAATGAATGGCGTACCTACGAATTAAACAGTGACTTTCCAAATGGTCGACTTTTTAAAGGGAATTATGAAGTTATTAAATGTATTAATAGTAAAGGTAGTTTTCAGGGCATAATCTGTCGAGGTTCATCTCACGCAATGCAAATTGTAATTTGGCACGAAGCTATAGCTAACTTTTTTTTTTTTTTCTAAAGTATGTAAAACTATTATCTTTATTATGTAAATCTAATTCTATAATAAAGTGATGCAAAAAATTGTAACGCTGTTGCTATGGTTACCTCCCATTTCGCGACAGGTGAAAATCGCTATGAGTAACCTGTAGCGTTACTGAAACGTTTAAAAAACCCTGTTGAAACATGCAAATAGCCTATTTGTTTGTATTAAAAATATATATATTTACTTTTACTAAGCCCGCTTCCTTATTCTAACGTTTAAAGTGGGTTTGATCCTCTGAAATCCCCCCTAATTCGCACACTGTCTGTAAACAAACTACATATAGGTATGCTACTCATACGCGTAGGTGCTGTTTAAGTTTTAGAGGTTATGTATTTTGCCCTTACCCGCAGTTTTTAGATTTGACGGGTTCGCGAAATATCATATTTCGCACGCGCCTCACGATATCCCGCACTGAAATGTTTAATGTATAAGCCAACATTATACTAGACAGAGAGAGCACATTATAAATATGCATGCATTCAATTAAGGGTATTACACGGGATTTCATTTGCATAAGGATTTGGGAGCTTAACATGCCTTTTCATATTTGTGCAATAAAACTTTAATATTATCGCCTGCCCTTCAATGCCGCGGGTACTTTTATTAATAGTCGGTCTGTCTACTATTACTATGGGCTAGCCTACTACTATAATCACAGTTCAGATCAGCTTAATAGGCCCCAATGATTGCCAGGACTGTGGTACATTGTAACTGGTATGTATATTTGTCACTCTACATAAACAGTAGCTGCACCTGTTCCTCTCGTGACAGCTCAGACTAGTGGGTATTTATTGGAACGTGTAGCATTCCATTATATTTCATTGAGTGAGTAGCCTAAATATTTGGATCAGTGGACAAATGTGCGGCTTTTTCAGTTAAGTGTTTATTCTAGGCATCCCCAGATTCCCACAATTGGACGTTATTGCACATTTACTGCAAAAAAATAAATAAAAATAAAAAGTTAGCATGCAGCATCCTACTGTTTTCTCTTGCATGCTCGTCTTGCTGACCGTCTTTTTTTCTTCTTGCTATGACTGTGTGATACAGAAAAAGTCACATGAAAGCAAGAATATTTTGGACAATGTTACTCAGGGGTGCGTTTCCCAAAAGCATCGTTAGCTATCTATGGTGGTAAGTCCCATTGAGCTCTATTGGTAACGACGTAACTTGCGACCATAGTTCTTTTTGGGAAACGCACCCCAGGTCAGATGTTAGAACATTATGGTTAAATTCCTTAATGTAATTTTCCTCTTAAAGTGTTTGTATGTTTGAGACAAACCAGCAGGGACTTTTCTTAATTCAGTGAACTGAACCTGTGCCAAAGCCTTCAAGTACATTATATAGCTAATGACGATCGATTACATCAACATCATTTACAATTTAAGAGCCGCATACAATAAACGGCCAATTTTAAAGAATGTTTATTAGTTCCTTCGTTCACAGCACAGTTCACTATAGCTCATGGTCTCGTCAAAACGCCAGGTGTTTGTTTATAAGACACAAGCTGATAATGTGTCAGAGTTAATGCCAGCCTTAATCTGTTGTGCTGCTTGGAGACACGCTTACATTCAGGTTGTCTTATTGGAGGGTGCAGAAGCTTTTTGAAGAATAAACAAGAACCCATGACAACTATCGAGCTCTTCCCACAACTTCTTGAAATAATGATTTTGGTTTTAACACGGCGTACAAGAACATTGTTTATGAACTGTAATTAAACCCAAACACATTTCAAACAGGTTTGGCAGAAATTTCACAAAGACAGTAAATATTAAACCTAATATAGTGTAAAACAATGCCTACGCATTTTTAAAATTTTTGCGCCATTAACATTATTTCAAAACTTTTGCACAAAATGTGAAATATTTTTGCATTACTTAGGCTAGTATTTTGTGCATGCTAAAAATTTTCGTGTTCAATGGTCTATAATGCAAATGGAAGTCGAAAGTAAATACACGAACAAAGTTTGAATGAGCAATATTTGTTATTAAATTCAGCAAAACATGTTTTTAATTAGGTTAAAGCATTGCTGTGAATATAGCGAAGCATATGGACTTCACAGTACAACATATAAAAGCATTACAGAATATAAATCAAATTATTTGCGTATCATCAATGCTATATTAACTCTTCCATACAAAATCAATTGATTTTTGCGTCGAACTATATCATGCCTATTTAGTTAAAACACGAGTCACGTGGGGGCTGTATGAATTTGTCTCCCACTGGTTTGTTCCTGAGGTCCGCTGCTCTCTAGGGCTCGAAATTAATACTGTCTCGCCAATTAAGTTCAGAGCGCCAATTAAGAGTTCTTTATGAATTCTTCGAGTAAAAACAAATCCTAAAAAAACTAAATGAGCAACTGAAAACGCCACCGCAAAAATCAGTGCAAAAACATTTTAATGAATAAAAAACGGACTAAAATGTAAAAAGAAAATAACTATGACCTATATGCTAAATTTCTTCTGTGCTTCTGTCCGTTTTTCTACCCCTTAAGTCACTGCGTGGACACCAGAGAAGTGCCTGTCTTTGCGTTGCTAGAATCATCACCTATTATACTAGATGGACTGAATAAGTAAAACAAATATATGGCCTTTTGGGATTTGGAACCAGTGGCTCACAGCAGTCCATATGAGGTACAAAAGAGGACGGCCATTAATAATGGATGATCAGAGATATTCACTGTGAGTGTTTTCCTTAGCTTTCCAAACACTCAGATCATTGATAGCCTATATAAATATAATAATAATTATTATTATTATTATTAATGAAAGGTTCTTATTTTGGGGAGTTTTGGGGAAAATATAATGCTCACAGAATGACATTAAAAATTACGAAAATATTACGAGGAACACTAAAATATGTGAAAAATATTAATATGAAGAAAACCACGCACATGAAAGAGATTATTAGCATCTTCCCAACGTTTGGTAGAACAATACAATATAGAGTTTTTTTTTTTAAGCATGTTAGATTGATGAAACAGCCGAATTCACTGTGACACTGACGTTAATTGGACTTCTCACAGATACTGAGTTGTACATTCAATGCTGTCAGTAGGGAAGAGACTATCCGTTCTTCTGGATCCTTTTGTTTATAGCAGCCGCGGGGATCTGTCCAGTGCTCTTTAACACCGAGGCGGTTTAAAGCGGATCAATCCGAAAACCAGTACGTTTGAGCTAATGGTAAAAAAACAGAAATGATTATTTCCCATTAAGCACTGCATGGCATGAGACATAGACTTACAGTTCCATATTAAAGAATAGGCTTATGGAATTAATGAAGTCAAGTCACAAATCGGAGCGATTCACTCTTCTCTCTTCAGACGAAGACGCGCAGTGTCCAGTTCGCTAAAGTTTAAGTTTATATCTCACTGCAAGTCGCTCATATTAAGGCCGATGCTCACTAAATCTAATTAGGCTACTTAAGCTTTCCAACGCATTAAACTCGTCTATAAAAGAGAAATTAATATAAATCATCGGTCGAAAAAACGTCTTGAGTTACCATCAAATTTCGGTCCAGCTGCCATTAAAATCCCTGCAACAATTCGATACAGTGCGTTTATCAAGAGTTCGAACAGCCAATAATCACGAATGGAACGGCGTGACGTCAAAGTCCCGGTAGAAAAGGCGCGTTGGGTTTGCTCACGTTTGGAGAGGGAAGAGCGCAGGGAACCTCACTGTCTTCACTGGATTATACAAACCAAAAGTGTCCTCAACTCCTCCTCCTTCTCAGTTGCTTGCATGCTGATCTTACTGCATGCGGGACGAACAACAAATGCTGTATATGACAGGACAACCACCTCATTTGTTAGAACAAACCTTTGAGTTGATTTTTACCCAAGCTGAAGCCTACTGAAATTGGACATTTTTGGTGTGCTTGTGATGACAAACTGTCGTGGAGGAGGTGAAGAGACGTGGATGAAGATATAACCACTTGCAGAATCTGAATCGTCATTGTAGTCGTTCCTCCCAGGCATTTCGGGATTATATATTTTTTTATTCTTCGGCGATGCAATAACGGATTTGTGTGTGTGTGTGTGTGTAATGACCGGCAACAGTCATGCTCCAAAACTGATTTCTGAAAAGACAAGAAAGAAAACTGAAATCTTACACTGACAAATGCATGTCCAAAATGTGGTAACTGAAAGTTACTCACGAAGAAATAGGAGGGTCCATGTCACACATGTAGAGGGGCTTCAGTAGCTGGTATGTCCTCAAAGCTCCGGAATGCTCTCATAGGCTAAACCGATCTGTACTGGTGCATGTTTCTCATACTCCGATGCATTTAAAAGAATCTATCAGAATACGGAGTTGACATTTCTGATAAACGAACACCGTTTAGACCCATCAGGTCCTCCAAACGGGAATTATTTAATGAGAGCGAGAGAGGTCATATGAACTGCACAGGGCTAGAAGTGCGTCTCACGGAAATCTTGGGTTGCAGATCTGACGGAAACACGTGCTATTCGGTCTCATCTGCGGCAACGATGCTTTTCCACGGTCTGCCTGGAGGCGAGATGCATGGTGTTATGGAAGAAATGGAGCGGAGAGGAAAGAGCGATTCGGCGACTATCAGCTCGGCCATAGATATGGGGGAAACAGAGACGGTAGGAGAAAGCCATGCCTCTCGCTCCAGGCGCTTGCTTGGAAATCCTAACAGCCTATATTAACTGAACCGTTATTCCAACAGTACAATAGAGGCCCAAAGATGTGATTCCGATCTTGGCCATTTAAACAAACTTCAAACTTCTGCGAAGCCAAAATTACAGGCCTCGTCTTCAATGCATTGCTTGTAAACCTTTTGTCATGGGTGGAATGCAAATAGTTACAGAAAGCTACGAGATACGGTATCAATTTGAAATGGCCTGTCTAATTTAATTTCGACTGTAAAAGTGGGGTTATTCCATAAAGTGGTGAAATAATAAGCAATTAGCGAGCAAGAAAATCCATATTCGGTTTTGCACATATACTGGTGTACTTAAAATAAATTCTAATTATTTTACAAACGCTTACGCAGTGCTGCTGAACTTTAAGTGACTCGAAAATATTTTGTTTTCTTTTTCATAATATACCAGTGATATAATTATGATTTTAAAACGTTAGCAGATATTGTGATCCAACTAAAATAAATTGGCATTGTTTTGGGCCATAATATCTGTGATTAATTACAGAAAAAAAGACAATGCAGAACCTTAGGTTGATTCCATTGTAATAATGCACGCTTAAAACTGTCTTGAGATTTTTAACACTGCATCTCAAAACTTAAACTATGACAAATCCAAAATTACAAATAAATAAATGCTAAAGAATATTTTATTCTTACAAAATTGTGTGTGTGTGTGTGTGTGTGTAGCCTACATATTTAACGAGTGTGTTTGCTGTGTAGTGTATGTAAGGCCACACAAAACGCCGAACGTAAACACAATAAAACAAGCTCAGCCTTTGATTAATTTGCTTATATATGTAACACATTTTCCAAAACTGTGCCTTTGTTAAAGAAAAAACGAGGTGAATGGAAGCATGCAAAATATAATATTTTCTTGCGGTTATTTTCTTATTATTCGTGGCATTCCGTTGTCACGGGAAATATTAAAAAAACACTCACTCACTGAATACACTTCTGTATTTATCTTCTCAATCTCACGCCCCTCCCATTCTCTACTGAAGTGAACACTACCTGATTCTTTGGACATTTATCATCACCAAATGCGTAAAATAGAGTTTTCACTAATTACTGAACCCAGGCACTTTAAATACGCGTTGTGTATTTTATGGGTTTCTAATCTGACATTATAAATATTTGTATTACACTTCAGATAATGGAGTGTTTTACTGAAACTGGGCTTTGAGTTCCTGCCTTTAGTGAGCGCGCTGTTCGCCTGTGTTTGTGCAGAACATGCCTTCGATCAGCGGGGACCGGGTGGCTCTGTGCGCGGGCTGCGGAGGGAAGATCTCTGACCGCTATTACCTGCTCGCCGTGGACAAGCAGTGGCACATGCGCTGTCTGAAGTGCTGCGAGTGTAAACTCAATCTGGAGTCTGAACTCACCTGCTTCAGCAAAGACGGAAGCATCTACTGCAAAGAAGACTATTACAGGTGAGCAAACTCGTTTAATTAAAAGTTGCTCGATTTTACGCATTTCCTTCGCCTGGAGTGACGTTTTCGTGTGTGGATAAATGATACAAATGTAAACCTGTCGTCGAAGCCTGCTTTTTGTCTGTTCGGTGTGGTTTCGTCATTATACGCTTTAATAATTCAGAAACGACGTAACTCATTTTCATTGCGTGTATAAAAGAAAAAAGCCAAAATATAAGATTTTTTTTTTTTTCTGTTGATGTCTGAGAAAACGTAGTTGTACATTTTAATAATCA
Source organism: Barbus barbus (assembly GCF_936440315.1). Taxonomy (NCBI): domain Eukaryota; kingdom Metazoa; phylum Chordata; class Actinopteri; order Cypriniformes; family Cyprinidae; genus Barbus; species Barbus barbus. The sequence continues at coordinate 28,313,006 of NC_136756.1, read as the reverse complement.
GACTAATAATAGCCTACTTTAATTAATACAGAAACTACTAAAATTATTCAAGGCATACTTTTTTTTATCTAAAATTGAACGTTTTTGTTTAAATTAACTAATTCTCTAGAAATGTTTTTTTTCTGTCTAGGTATTGTGAAGACATAATGATGCAATTTAATAAATACGTTAACAATTAGCCTACAATAATCCAGAAACTACTAAACCTGCTCAACGGTTTTACTCTATTCTCGTAACAGTTAAAGAAACAAATCATGTAGCAACATGCCTAAATCGTCTCTGTATATATTGCAGTGTGAGACGATTTTGGGCGTCATTATAAAAGTAAATAATACAGAACGATTTTCCTACTTAATCTTACTTTGCATGAAATACAACATTTCTGTACTGAGAAAAAAAGAAAGCAGCAAAACCTAAAGGTTTAGTTTGTGATATTTGGACGATATTTAGCTGACTGTGCACTGATTCTGTATGTCACTGTACAATTTAATAATCAGAGGGAGGCGAGAGGCCTATTAAGATAATCATATAAGTGAAGGCTTTACCCGTTTCTACGTTCAAATGAGGCTGCAGCTCACGTCAATCTCAATTGTAAGCTATTTAGTAATTATCCGAGACGTAGGCTAATTATTGGCGAGAATAGATTCCACTGCACGAGTTAACTATTTGTTCATGCATCCTGCTGTTTAAGGCATTATATTACTTCAGCAATTCCACATAGGGCCAAAAATACAGCTATAATGTATAACTGCAAATTCTAATTTATCCAAAGGTTATTATGAGAAGCAGCACATTTTAATGTCAGGCTCATGAGTGGTGGGCCCACCTTCTGGTTGAAGTGTGCTGAAAGGTCACAGCTGCTCTATTCTCCCGCAGAAGGTTTTCGGTGCAGAGATGTGCCCGGTGCCACCTCGGGATCTCGGCCTCGGAAATGGTCATGAGGGCCAGGGATTTGGTGTACCACTTGAACTGTTTCACCTGCACGACTTGCAACAAAATGCTGACGACTGGGGACCACTTCGGCATGAAAGACAGTCTGGTGTACTGCAGGCTACACTTTGAAACGCTCATCCAGGGAGACTTCCCCTCGCATTTCAATCACACGGATGTAGCGTCTAATAAAGGACTGGGCAGCACGGGCCCTCTAGGACTGGCTTATTATAACGGCGTGAACACGGTGCAGAAGGGCCGGCCCCGAAAGAGGAAGAGCCCTGGGCCCGGAGCGGACTTGGCGGCTTATAATGCAGGTGAGACCATCGCTCAACTTGTTGTTGTTGCTGGTTTACTGCTCGTTTTATTCGTTTATAAACATTCTTTGTCCTTAATTTTAATTTGTGAAGAGTTGCACGCATATTTCCTATCTGAACAAGCTTTTAACAGCGCGTAGTTATGTTATCCTAATAGTTTCCTGCGATTTCGGAGAATTTCCAGGTTTATGAAACTTTTTGGGCGGCACTGAATACCCAACGAAATCGTTTCAGAGCAAGATAAAAACTATTTACATTAACCTTAAGTGAAATTTGGCTTAAACAATAGCTGCCACTATTTTGAACAATAAAGTTCGACTTTTATAAACATGATTGTATTTTTAATTAATTGAAAGTACAAATGCAATAAGTTTTCTGATACGAAAAAGGGGAAATAAAGCTTTAAAAATGCGGGGAACATTTAAAAAAGCCATTTGAATGCAGCCCCGACTAAACAAATTAACAGTTTTGTATGAATAATATATTTGTTTGAAATATATTTCAATATTTAATTTCCTTTTATGCATTCAAAATACTTTTACATTTCAATTCGTTTGAGACATCTAAAGTTCATAAAGCATAGATATGTGATGATAGTTTTGTAAAAGAGCGCAATTCTTTACTATATCATAATACTGTATTAAACATTGCGTATTTACAAAATTGTTAAAAATATTTCTTCCAAAAACCGAGAGAAATAGGCTACATACGTTCACTTCTTTACTATAGACTAGGTAAAAGACAAAAATGCGCCACTTTTTCTTTTTCTTTTTTAAGACAATCGACACACATCACAGATTTCTACTAAAGCACTTGAGCTTGTGCTGAACAATTTGGAACAACGTGACTTGTTCGCTCGGGCATTCGGGCCCCTCAGCGGGGCATTCGGGCCCCTGCTTGAGGACCAAACAGAGGAATGATGACGACTACAGAGACTGACAAGTGGAAAATGGCTTAGATGCTAGTCGAGACCTCCGGAAGATTAAACACAAGTGAAAGAAGAAAGAAAGGAAAAAAGAAAGAAAAAGGGAAAATCTTCAGTTTTTGCAGGCAAATTCAGACGAATTAATTTACTATGCTTTTTGTTCTAAAAAAGATGTTATGCACGAGTCCAAACAAAGCATATTAGCCTATAAGAAAAAAAAAACTTTTTTAATCAAATAAGAATATATAATCTACGAACCATCTCTTCACGGATATTCAGCATTTTCTTTGGTTCTAGAATTTACTTTCAGATAAACTGAGAGAAAGCGAAATTAATAAATAAATAAATTTTTTTTAAATCCTGTGATCACAGGATGCACATACTGAAATAGTTTGAGTCGCATTAAGACTATAACTATAAAATAAAGTTTATCACGAGTTTTTATTATATCTCCAAGCTATATTTCCACTGTAAAATGTGTAAATGCGATGCTTTTTTATCACTTTAAACTCAGATTGTTTGGTTGCTTTGTAAATCTTGTTGTTTTGGGATTGTTAATTGAAGTTGGCAAATTTATCACAAAAATTGCGGTCTTGTTTGGAGGACCAACCTGCTTCTGAAGAATTGTTAAATTCACATGGACTTAAAATGGAAAAAAGAAACTTTTTGAAATCAGATCAAGCGTTTGACTAAAGAAGGAGTTAACTAGAGTGAGTGAACTTTGGTGTTTCTCTGCTCTCTGAGAGTCAGACACAGTCAGATCATTGCTGCCCCCATCAGCTCACACTTTAAACAACAGCGAGATCAAAACCTGAAAAACAAGAACAGTAAAGACACAGTTCATCATTGCAATACTACAGTAACCATGTGCACATAAATAATTCTGTGTTCAGTGAAGATAACTGCTCTTGACATGCATCGCTGTAGTAAAGGTAACAGTATTTCTCAATGGCCATATTTATATCAGGAGGAAACATTTGTTCACCATGTGCAGCGTTGTAAAGCATTCAAGGTTAATTATCTGAAGTGTTGATCAGACCATTTTCAATGACTAATATTTGTAGTTGTCAGAGAAAACATAATTCTGAACTGTCATGCGTCTAGCAACACATAAACTTCTGCCAAGAATTTGGAACTGGCGCAAACACATTTCTGACACATTCAGACAGGCCTATCTCCTAAACACTTGTGTCCAAGACAGATAGTGTGGGCTTTTCACAATCAAATCCTACACAATACACCATAAAAACAGAAACGAAGATATGGTGGGGGGTGGGGTTGCTGTAAAACCACTTTTTTAACATGAAAAATCAAATAAAATTCATGATGCAGACTTGCATGCTTTCAAAACACGTCTTTTGCATTTAGAATCAAATTGTTGTTTTTTTTTAAAAAAGAGCATGATGTAAGACTGCAGCATAATGCAGATTATTATGCATGCAGTAAGTTGCAAACACAGCAACATGATGGTACTGTGGCTCCTTTATGTAGTCAAATCCAAGACTAAACACAATGTTGGAGTGCAATCAAAGAAACAAAAGAATCTTAGAGACACGTCCTCATTCTCATCACAGCGTCTGATCGTTCTGTCATTGCATCTCATGCATTTATTCTTGAGTTTCAGCTTTCTGCATTTATTCAAACTAGAACTGCAGTGCTACACTATATGCGTTTAGCATTATGGAAAACGTCATTTGCATGTGTACTTTTAAGCTTTTGAAATGTATGCACTCATTTTGGGATCAATAACAGCAACGCAGCTAATCTATTTTGCGTTTTTGGATTCAGCATTGAGCTGCAACGAGAATGACGGCGATCTCATGGACAGAGACTCGCAGTACAGCACCAGCCAGAAGACCAAGCGCATGAGAACGTCATTTAAACACCATCAGCTGAGGACCATGAAGTCGTATTTTGCCATCAACCACAATCCTGACGCCAAGGATCTGAAACAGCTGGCCCAGAAAACAGGCCTCACCAAGCGCGTCCTACAGGTCAGAAAACTCCCTTCACTTAGACTAATCGTTTTCACTCTATGCAAGTCGTTTTTGCTTTGAGATTTTAGCATACTGACCATGAAAGCCTTTAGGTTTTATATTAATCAAATTTGTATAGCACCTTTCACAATACATATTGGTTCAGAGCAGCTTTACAGAAAATCATGATGTTGATGTTTATAATATCTTCATGCATTATAGTTGCATTTAGCAGATTAGACTGCGACAATACAAGCAATCAAGCAGTTAATATTTGCAATATAGGGTATATAATGCATGCATGCAGATAAAGCAGGACATATTTGTATATTTAACGAAACTGAGTGATATCATAGCTACATTTTGCGACAATAATATTCAACCAGTTTAGATTTGCTATTGTATATATCGCTTTAGGTGAGTGTACTGTATTTATGTAAATAAAGTTGGACTTAATATAATATAGCCCAATATACGTATTAAGTAAAACATTGTCAAAAACAGCACATTCCTTAACATCAGCAACAAATTAGACCTATTAAAAAATTACTTGAGGAATTAATCAAATGTAATTCACAAGCCTGGTCTCCTCAATGGAATGCTATTAATTTGTTCCTGAAAGAGAGAAATCTGTATTAATTACATGCACAAATAAAACAAGGTTTTAGAGCATGTCTGGAAATAAAAGAAACAGCTGTTTGTCAGGTATCATTGAAACCAGAAAAAAAACAGAAAACCCAGTTGCTGTGGCAAAACAACCAGGGGACAAATGGAAAGTAAAAATCTGAAATATTCAAGTAAAAATAAAATCTCAAAGCGCTAATTATCATCGGCCGTCATCGACTTTGATGAACGTTCTTCCCCTGAGCATCGCATGGTTTTCTCGTCTGTGGTTTATTTCTAACGTCTGGCGTCTCGGTTCGCAGGTCTGGTTTCAGAACGCTCGGGCCAAGTTCAGACGAAACCTCCTGCGTCAGGAGAACACAGGTGTGGACAAGGCCTCGGACGGGTCGACCCTGCCTGGAGGAACGCCGTCCGGACCGGCCTCGGAGATTTCCAACGCCTCCATGAGCCCATCCAGCACTCCTACGACCCTCACAGACCTGACCAATCCCACAATGCCCACCGTCACCTCCGTACTGACCTCCGTCCCGGGCAGCCTGGACGTCCATGAATGCCGGAGTCCATCGCAGAGCACCTTAACCAGCCTCTTCTGATGCTCAGATTGCTCAGCACCTTCATCTGCTTCCTCCATTTGTGGAGCCACCTAAATCAGAAATAAAGCGTGAGCATCGCTGATCATGCTAGTCGTTCACAAACTACATCTGTCTGAAACGTAAACCGATCTACCTGGGCATTTTTGTACGGGCCAGGAACTTTAAAAAACGTGGCTGATCCAATTCAAAAGACTAAAAAACGAGACGTGAAAGAAAAACTCTTTGTTTAGAGTATTGCATTTTGGGGCAGACTCAAGTTTCACTGAAGGCTCTGTTGATAAGAGACTGATTAGCATTTTATTTTCAGTTTTTTTTTCATGTTTTCCCCCAACTATGTTTACAGAGAGAGACTGAGCTGGGAAATGCATTTGTTCGTCAACCTCTTATTTATGTTCACGCACAGGAGTCAGTGTGAGGAAACTGGATTATAATGTGAATAATTGCAGCGTAACCTAGCCTGACTGTCACGTGCCTTATCCTGCAGTGTAGTCACTGAAGCCCCTTTAGCAACGCTAAACGAACTACATCAGAAAATGTGTACTTTCATTTGTCAGATGATGACAATGGTTGAGTAAATCACATGTGCACAAACACACACACACACACACACAAACACACGAGGAAGAGCTGATCATATAGCCTACTCTCATTCCAACATATTACCTCACTCAGAAATCACTGGATATGATAGCAGTACATATGAAACCTGAGAACAGCTTCATGCACTGGGAGAGAAAAACGGCTGTGGAGAGTTTGTACAAAGAAAAACCTTGATCAGAGGAGCGCCATCACAAACAAACACTGATTTATGGAATGAAACACTTTTTTTTTGTTCCTCATTCGGTTAGATGATATTTTTTTCTCAACCATTAAGATGTGACAGTGTTGGAGACAGGGTAAATGTTTCCATGGTAACCAGAGGCTGCTTGTTGAAATGCTGTACAGTTTTGACAGATTACTGAGAAATTTCAAGTCCACTCCCTGCAGTATCCCCTTTGATGTAAATCTTCAGTTCTGTAAAAAAAATAATAAAAAAAAACGAATCATTATTTTTTTTTGTGGGCCTCATTATTTCAGCAGTTTTAGACCAAAGCATTTTACATAACAGCAATGCAAACAGTGTTAAAACAAATCTAGAGCTTAAAGAAAAAAACACATTCTAACTGGACATTAATACATTAAGATGATGGTAATTGTCATGGTCATTTAAAACTGAGAATACCAAAACCAAATGCAGTTAGGTGCGATTTGTTTATAGACATCTTGTCACACTCATTACATGGTTGCATTTTAATAAAAAAATAAATACATATATATATATATATATATATATATATATACACACACACACACGGACACACATACAATGAATCAATCATATGCATTTTAATCGATTATAATACATTTTATAACGCATGTTTTGCAAAAGCATATTCATATGTGAAACACCACTATCTTTCAGACTGTATTTTGCAACTGCAATTGTTTCAAAATAAAATAAAATAAAACCCCCTCTCACATTTAGGCAAATTAATCTTCAATAAAATAAAGAAATAACTAACACAACCAAAACCACATTTCTTTCTAAGCTATGGATTTGGCAGCTTTATGATCAGAGAGAAACCACGCTGAAACCAAGTTCCTCTGGGTCCTGTAATCAGAACCGGATTTGGATTAATCACAGGAAAAAACTGAGATAATAGGAAAATAGCTTTCATTAATTATTATAGAGCTACATATTAAAACTGAGAAAAATTAAAATAACACAACTAATGAATTTCTATGTATTAAATGACAAGAAATGCACAGAAATGCTAATGCTTTAATATGTTCTGTTCTTGGGTTGTTGGTTATGTTTTGTTAGTGTTCTTGTACAGCATTTGTGTGTGTTATTTCTGAGCAGAAAACCTCTAGTGACTAGTAGAGGACTAAACCTGCACTGGAATTTATTATGATAATTATTTTTAAACGGTTGAATGGTGGAGCATTTGGAAGGCGAGTTTATTACGGCCCATGTGAAATATATGGTCGCCCAGTCATCGTACCTGCATGTTTGGCCCTCACAGACATCCGCTGAACGGAAGCAGAAACTCCCATTTTCACGCACATCAACACGTCCATCTCGACACACGATGCTTCCCAGTGTGAACTAGGCCTTGGCCCTTGGTCTGGATGAACATTAGGTCAGTGACTCTGGGCGTCTCGGGTTTCTCTCGCCGCTGTTTTGGTCTGGCGTGCAGCCCGCCGCTCGGGCTCCTGGAGGCCTGGCAGACTGGGGTTGTAATGGGCTTACGATGGGTGCCAAAGCCAGCCAGCCACCGTGGAAGCCAATGTGGTGCCCAGATGTACAGCGCATTCCCACTAAAAGCCTCACGATGAAGGCTTTAATGGAGAGAGAGCCTGCTATTTAAAACACACTACAGCTTTTTGGAAATAGTTGGTCCAATAAAGTTTAATATGGAATATTATTACCTCATTTCTGACTGTGCAGAATCCGAGGATCATCGCATCGGTTTGGATGTTTGTGACACGTGCTATTTAACAAAGGCCATGCAAAGTGTCTGTGGTTTTTGCAGATCTTTTCCAAGAGCTGTTTGCTTTGTCGATCTGGGGTGTGTTTCCCAAAAGCAACTATGGTCTCAACTTCAGTCATTACCAATAGAGTTCAATGGAACTTGTGACCATGGTTAGCTGTGCCTGATCAGGCTAATTTAAACGTTTGACTCGCATACAATATAATGCTTTCTAAATTAGAGATCTGAGGTTAAGCTTCAGATAAGTGTCCGCTTATATCTATCTATCTATCTATCTATCTATCTATCTATCTATCTATCTATCTATCTATCTATCTATCTATCTATCTATCTATCTATCTATCTATCTATCTATCTATCTATCTATCTATCTATCTATCTATCTATCTATCTATCTATCTATCCACACAAATAAATAAACAAACAAACCAACAAATAAATACAAAAAATGCTGAATAGGAAAATACTATTCAGAAAGTGTCCAAAAACATGGTAATAACGTGTTACTTTTTTCTTGATTTCAGTTTCACTGGCATGTAACTCTTAATATAAGAATTATTGCATGTATATGTCAAAAAGTGCAGCTAGATGTCATTTTCTCTTGAATAAAAGCAATGCCTCGTAAGCAGTGATGGCAGGAGATCTGCTCTGTAGAAGCAGCTATGTTTTCAGCCCTCGCTCGCTGCATCGCTCATATTATTGCCCAGGGCAAAGGATGGTCATTGCCTTTGGCTACAAAACCCTCAGCCTTTGGCAAAGCAACAGTCCACCCCTGTTCAGAGCAGACTGACTTCAGTCAACAACAAACTTAGCCTTGGTCTGGGTCAGGCTTCGCACAGATCGGCTACATGCTGCATTTAACCATCCTCATGTAGCTGCTGGCAGACTCGCTGCTGAAAATAATTAGGAGTTTAAGCTACACTCAGATTCACTAACAAATAATGCCTGATAAATCAGGTATCCTCAAATATATACTTACCTAGACAGCAATTTAAGCTCTATATCCATGTGAAAACCACACCGTCTTCAACCTTCTTGCACGTATCCATTGCTGTGAAGTGTTGCCTCCGTGGAAAAAAAATACATTCTAGATGGCAGACAAGCAAGAGAAAAAGCCCATTAAATCAGGGTTATATAATAAAAAAAAAATGGTGTAGAAATCATTTCCATTCAGAAATTGCAGGTAAATTTTAAAAATAGAGTAATGGCACGTAACACTGAATTAATGTACAATTTTCAAGTAGAAAGACTGAAATAGTATTTTCTTTTCAAACATACTTCAGTAATCTGTTTTATTTACAATAATCCATTTACAATCATACATTTCATTTACATATTGGAACGCCATCATCTCCCGGACGGAAGTAATTTATATTGTTAATACACAAAAATTAGTTTGATTACACCTGATTTAAGGATGCCTTGCTCAAATAAACCCTGAAGATTCAGATGGAACAAATAAATCTTCTTGTAGACAAGCAAGAGAAATGTAAATGTACAAAATGTAGCTAATTGAGTATTAACAACTATTTCTGTTCAATTTCATCCAAAATGGACTATTGTATCCAGTATTTTTGTGAGATTTTTATGCTTATAAGATTATTACATTATCCTCATTTCAAATGTCCCAATAAATCAGGGTTATTTACAGAAAAAAAATAGTGTACTGTATTAAGTGAAATTTGAAACTAGAATGACTGAAACGGTATTTTCTTGTAAAACACTCTAATTACATTTGTTTTATTAACAACTTTGGAAACTTTCAATTTCACTTGAAATTGCTGGTAAATTTCTCAAATAATTACAAAGAAACCGCAGGTAACGTATAGAACTAAACATTATTTTTTTTAGTAGAAAGACTGAATATTAGTTTCTTATAAAATATACTCTAAATTTTTTTTATTTTATTTACAACTTAGAAAAATTTTTTAGACTGTAGAATTCACTTTAAAACAATTTTTACTCAGAAATTGCTATACATTTTTACAAATAATTACAAAGGAATGCAAATAACGCATTGAACTAAATGTGAAATTTTGAAATAGAAAGATTAGAGTTGCATTTTTATGTATAAGTGCTTAAATACTTGTTACAAAATATAAAAGTACACAAACAATTACAAAGACACGGCAAATGATGCATTGAATTAAATTAAAAATTTTGAAGTCGAAAACTGAAATAGTATTTTCTTGTAAAAAAAAAAAAAACTTTTTTGTATTAACTGTTTTTTTAAATATTTTATATTTAATCTAAAATTAACTATTTTATCCAATACATGTGAGATATATGTTTATGCTTATAAGATCATCACATTTAGCAAAATGCTTAACATCAAAATGGCTGAAATCAGTTGTGAGTACAGTCGGTCAAGAGTTGCTGTCCTTGTCAAGCTTCAGAATCCCTCAGATCAGGTGTAGTGTTGGTTAAAGCTGATGTGCGGTGGGTATTTTACCTGTCTGCACTGCTCGCGTGTGTGTGCTTGTGCTCCGGCTGCACTGGTGCGCATCATTAAACGGACAGCATTCATCTTTCTTCTGCCAGTCATTCTCCATCCCCAGAAAACACGCCACCACCTTCACAACATACAACACGTCAGAACCTCCACGCCAAAATCAACCTGACCCGTGGCCCAGCTGTCCCTCCGGCTGCTGCAAACACACACACACACACACACACACACACACACACACACTCACACTCACACTCACAGATGCCAACCACTGGCGGTGGCATTCTGAACACTTGCATTATGTCAATTATTGAAGGATGTTCTCATGATATATTTATCATGTGGTGATAAGCAGTAAACACTCTGGCCTGTGTGTGTACAGCGAAGAGAGTGATATTCCATTACAGCACATTAAATAAACATGCCCTGATCAATTATTGATCTTTGACTAAATGTTAAGCGTTTAAATCTTAAATATAGTGAGGGAACAGCTACAATACATCGCCTGTCTGCTGCTTTTAATTAGTGCTGGTAAAACGACCAATAGTGTGTAACAGATTCTTAAACAGGAGGAATCTGACTTCAATACTCTTTCTGCAAAATGTGAGCCATTTGTGTTCCTCTGTAGACCGAGAAAAAGCCTTCAACATTGACAAGAATTCAATAACCTTTTCTAAATGTTTGTTTTCTTTTTATGAAGATGCTTCAGACTTTATCTCTTTAAATAATGACAATTATACCAATACTGCATTTAATTGATCAAAAATTCAATAAAAAGAGTAAAAATTGTGAAATATTATTATAATTTAAAATAACTGTTTTCTGATTGAATTTATTGTAAAATGTAATTTATTTCTGTGATCAAAGCTGTATTTTCAGCATCATTACTCCAGGCTTCGGTGTCACATGATCCTTCAGAAATCATTCTAATATACTGATTTGCGACTCAAGAAACATTTCTGATTATCTTCAATGTTAGCTTATTAATATTTTTGTGGAAACAGGGATACTTTTCATTTTTTAGGCTTCTTTGATGAATTGAAAGTTCAAAAGAGCAGCATTTGTTTGAAATAGAAACCTTTTAAATGTTTTTACCGTCACTTTTGATCAATGTTTTGTTGTCAATTCTTGTATAGTAGCTTACTGAATAGTGGGCATGTCAAAATATCAGTATTAAATTGTCCTTGTAACTTTGAAATTTCAAATTATAGCGTTAACCGCTGATGCCTTTAATGCATTAACACACATTCTCTAATAAAGAGTGTTTAAAATCCCACTTTAATCTTCAAACTAGGCCATTTCATAGAATGACCAGTTTATGAGACCAAACTTCATTAACATGAGCGCCATGTGACTAAACGCAGGCTAAGTATCGGTTAGCATGGCCCTACAGACTGAGGCCAGTGCTTGCTAATCGCCTCTTGCCCCATTGTGTCCAAGTGGACTTGAGTGTAATACATTATGAAAATGAGAACGAGCATGGCTACGTGTTCCTGAGGTCATTATGTGACCGTTTAGCTCTATTTAGGACTCTTCTGGCCGACCCTCAGGCCCTTGTCTTCTCCAGGCTAGCCGCTAATTAGCATGAGTAACCTCCTGTGCTTGAGCAACAAAATGGCTCTCGCCACCGTAATCGCATTCATTTGATGGCTGAAGAGCCATGGCGAGATGAAATTAGAGCGATTAATTAGGGGTTGACACGCCGCCAAAGGTTTTCAATTTTGCATTGTCACATCAATAACAGATATCTCCTTCTTGACCACACAGGAACGGCCTAAAGGAGACGGACGCATGGGGTCCAACATTTACCACCAATTAGTCATTCCCATCTCCAGACAGGACAATGGGAGCCAACGGGAGCGTTTAAGTAGTGAGCCCTCGCCACATCTTTGAAGGATTTTACTTGAGATGAAAATCACTATCACTAATGCTATTTTGGATTAATTATTGTGTATATAAGACAAAGCCTGTAAAAAAGAAGTGCATTTATTAGCATTCAATGTGCATTTGTAGTGTACTTCAAATCTTAAATGTATAAAATTGTATTTGCAGATAATATAATATCAATGCAATAAAAGACTACTTAAAGTGTACTTAAAGGCAGGCCCACTTTCATGACTGTGTTTCTTAACACGCTTATAAAAATATGTAATATTATCAATCTAGGTATTAAAGTACATTTTAAGTCACTGTTTTTAAGTCATGATTTAAGTACACTCATTTGATGTGTTGAGTAACATACTAAAGCACAAAATACTAGATTATAATTTTAACTGTAGTGTGTTATTGGATATTACACTTCAAGTTAATAGATTTTAAATGTACTAAACTGCAACTTGACTGGTCTGCAGAAAGCCAAGTCCTGATCCCAGCTGAACACCTCTGGTGTGACTTTATATGCAGACCTTGAGCTGAAAACTCATCACCAAACACCAATGACTTGTACATAAGGGTGCTGTCATTTTAGACACGTCCAAAACTGTTTAGACACGTCCAAAAATACATGAACTATGTTTTCATCTTTGTTGCCACAGTTTTGTTAGTGCATTCTTCTGTTCTAAAGAAGGGGGTGTCACAAACTTTTGTCCTTTATAGTGTCTATACAAGTCATTGGTGTTTGGTGATGAGTTTTTGGCTCAAGGTCTGCATATAAAGTCACACCAGAGGTGTTCAGCTGGGATCAGGACTTGTCTTTCTGCAGACCAGTCAAGTTCTTCCACACTGACTCAATCAATCATGTCTTTTTGAACCGTGTCTTATACACAGAGACACTGTCATGTTAGAATAGAAAAGGGTTCTGTCCAAACTGTTGCTATAAAATTAGAAGCACACAATTCCCTAGAATATCATTATATGCTTTAACATTAAACATTGTTCTCATGGAAATTATTAAAGTAGTCAAACCTGTTCATTAGAAGGGGGTGACCCAGTACTTTTGGCAATATAGTGTGTGTGTGTGTGTGTGTGTGTATATATATATATATATATATATATTTATTTGTGTGTGTTTATATAGTTTATATTATATTTATTTCAGCTTTAGTTTTAGTTATTTTAGTACACTAAATTAAACTGAGAAATGTTGACTTGGCAACTAGATTAATTTATATATATTTTTTCTTTTTTAATATATTTTATTGTATTTAATTTGAAATAATAATTATTTTATTTAAAGTAACAGCTTTTTAAAAAGGTTTTAAATATTTTAAAATCATTTCTGATTATTATCAATGTTGAAAACAGTTGTGCTGTTTAATATTTTATGGAAACCATGATACATTAGATTTTTTTAGGATTGTTTGATGAATAGAAAGTTAATTTGAAATAGAAATCTTCTGAAACATTTAAATGTCTCTGTTCTTCCTGAATAAATGTATTTTATTTAATGTTTTTTTTAATGGTTTTAAATTTTAGCTTCAGCTAACCATAACTGTACAATTCTATTGTAATGCCCTGTATTTCTCAGGCGTCTTTCTTTGTTACTATCTTATTATCTGTATGTTTTTTTGTTTTGTTTTGTTTATATACTTGAAAATAATTGGCCAGTCTATGGAGCATATTTACATTTTACTGCTGGTTATATATTGTCTATATAACTGTGTACGTGACAAACAAAAATCTTGCATAGTAGCCCTGCTTCAGACTGTATTAAAACTCTCAACGGGGTCATCAGTGACCACACCGAGGCCTGTTCGGGAAGTCGGAGGTGAACGGCGGTGTAATGTTAGCGCTGTAAAGCTGTCAGGATCCTCCAGCAGCTGACAGGCCTGTCTGCAACCAGCAGAGGAAAAAAGACAGTCAGACTGACACGCTGTTTATTCACAAATGACACTGCCGGCAACCGATCGGTGTCGCTGCTGTTTTTTTTACCCATTTCCCCCCTCGAACGCGCCTGTGATGTTTCCTTTGTAGGTGCTACAGGACGGGGGAGAATAATTGAGCGCTGACAGCAGCAGAGAGCGAACGGGAGGGTGAAACGCAGATACCTGCGGCAGGTGACACGTCTGCGGCTGATAGTTAGAGGAGAACAGGCTTTAAAAATATGGCTGATTATTGTCGCCGTGACAGGTCCAGTGGAGCAAAAAACACACACGTGCATGAAAACACGCTGCTCATTTGTATTTGCTTCCTGCCCAAAGACCCTGCGACTGTGGATTAAGCCAGGAGCAAAGCCATAAATAAAAAAAATGGGGGAGCGCTGCACTTCCGCTGGCACATGATTGGATGAAGCCTGAAAGGAAACACAAAGGTTACCGCGGCTCATTCGGCCATTTGTCTTGTTTGTTGGATCTGCATGGCTTGATTCGGCAAACGAGCGCTGAGGAATCCGGTGACATCAGCACTTAATCAAGACGTGCCTCGCCATTATAAATCAGTTGAACTACTGACACCTGAACTTTACTCCACATGCACTTTTAAAGGCCATGCGCCGCTGCCTCCGCTATTAGGGCGGTGCTGATCCATGGAGCTGCATCGAGGTCAGGCCGCGGGCCGACGGAGCCCCACCGCATGCATCACATGCAGAACGGCAAAACCATAATAAGATGAACCTCAAAAAACTGGAGAAATGTACTTTGTGTTTCTGGATTAAGGACAACATCTTAAATTGAGCAACATGCTCGAGTCTCATCTGATGGCACATGCAGACACGGGTGGAGAAATCACTTTGTAGAAAATTCTACATTTGTCCAATTACTTTTTCCAACAACCATGTCAGGATGTATCACCTTCCTCTATTCAGTTCCTACAAGCATGCACAAGGAGAGATATATGAGAGAAAAAATTTAAACAACAAAAAAAGTTTACTTTTAATAACAATATTATTATTATTATTAATTTCTAGCTATTATAATTAGATTTGTTTTACATTTGTATTTATTTGTGCATCTTTATATCAATATATTAATTTATTTTTTAACATCAATATATTAACATTAATAATATATATATATATATATATATGTGTGTGTGTGTGTGTGTGTATGTATGTATATATGCATCACATTTCAAATCATAACATTAATAGATTACATTAGTTAATGTTACGTATTTGCGTATCTATCTACATTTAAAAACTAATCAATATATATGTGATCCTGGACCACAAAACCAATCATAAGGGTCAATTTTTTGAAGTTGAGATTAATACATCATCTGAAAGATGAATAAATAAGTTTTCCATTGATGTATGGTTTGTTAGGACAGGACAATATTTGGCCAAGATACAACTATTTGAAAATCTGGAATCTGAGGGTGCAAAAAAAAATCTAAATATTGAGAAAATCACTTTTAAAGTTGTCCAAATGAAGTTCTTAGCAATGCATATTACTGATCAATAATTAAGTTTTGATATAGTGCCCTCCATAAGTATTGGAGCAGTAAAGACAAAATTGCTCTGTTAGCTGTGGAGTCAAGACATTTGCAAATATGATTAAAAGATGAATATGAGACAAAACTACAGAATGTCACATTTTATTATTAGCCGTTTCAAAACATACATGTTTTACCAAATAAAAAGAACAGCACTTTTAGAGTTCATCCCTCTATCTGATGTGAGCATAAGTATTGGGACAGTTGAACATAAGGCAGATATAAAAGATTAAAAGCTATTATTTAGTTGCAGATCCCTTGCACACAATCACAGCAGTGAGTCTGTGACCCATAGACATCACCAGACTCTTGGTCTCATCCTTTGAAATACTTTTCCCAGCCTTTAATGCAGACAATCCCAATTGTTGCTTGTTTTGGGGAGTTTCTGCCTTTACTCTCCTCTTCAGCTGGTGAAATTCATGTTCAATCAGATTTAAATCTGGAGATTGACTTGGGCAATATAAGACTTTCCATTTCTTTGCTCTTATAAATCCCTTGACTGAACTGGCAGGGTGTTTTGGGTCATTGTCCTGATGCAATATGAAGCACTTCCCAATGAATCTGGTGGCATTTTCTTGAATATTGGGAGGCAAGATGGTTTTGTATCCTTCCAAATTCATTCTGCTACTGTCATCATACATTAAGTCATCAGTAAAGTTGAGAGGGCCTGTTCCAGAGACAGCCATGCATGCCCATGCCATGACACCACCTCCACCATGCTTTACAGATGAGGCTTTATGTTTGGGATCATTGCAGTTCCCCTTTTTTCTCCAAATTTTTGTGCTTCTCCTTTGTGCTTTTTTGCAAACTCTAATCTTGTCTTTCTATTTTTGGTGCTGGTCAGAGGTTTGCATCTTGCTGTGTAGCATCTGTAATTCTGTGTCAAAGTCTCCTGAGGACAGTAGATTGTCAGAGCATCACCCCAGCTTTCTGGAAGTTGTTGCTGATTTTACAGTCGTGTCTTTTAGGGTTCATTTTCACAGCTTTTATGATTTGTCTGTCATCAACTACTGTTGTTTTCTCAGCCGATCAGGTAGTTGTTGGTTGCTGGTGTTGCTGGTGGTTTCCAAACTCTTGATTTCTCCATGCCCTTTGTTTTTGCTAGAGCTCTAACTGACTTCCTCTTTTATTTTAGCATCCAAATTGCTTGCATTTCTCTCAAAGTCAGCTCCCTCATCTTCATCTTGGTTTGTTTGTGTCATCATCGAATGCAAGATTCAGAATACAGAAGTAATGGATATAACTGGTACGACTCATTCCCTGCTTTTAATATCTGAAGAATGAATGCAACAGGACACAGCTGATGACTTAGAAAGACCTGTGAGGCAACTGTTCCAATACTTATGCTCACATCAGATAGAGGGATGAAACTCTAAAAGTGCTGAACTTCTTAGCTGCTAAAACATCTATGTGTTGAATCACCCAATAATAAAATGTGACATTCTGTAGTTTTGTCTCATATTCATCTTTTAATCATATTTGCAAATGTCTTGACTCCACAGCCAACAGAGCAATTTTCTCTTTACTGCAACAATACTTTGAGGGCACTGTATATTTACAGTAGGAAATTGACAAAATATCTTCATGGAACATGATCTTTACTTAATATCCTAATGATTTTTGGCTTAAAAGAAAAATCATTTATTTTGACCTATACAATGTATTGTTGGCTATTGCTATAAATATACCCCAGCGACTTAAGACTGCTTTTGTGCTCCAGGGTCACATATTTTTAGAAAAAACAAAAGTGTCAGAAATATAATAAAAAACTGAAATGTTATACACACATATATATATATATATAAATATAAACACACACACACACACACACACACACACATAACATTACCATTAGTATAATTTGTTGTTTTTTACCTTTGTATCTATAGAAAAATAGATCAATATACATTAAAAAACCCTAAGAAATCTAATAATAATCTCCATAATCATCATCATCATCATCTTCTCTCTGCTCTAGATCTAAAATCTCAATTAAAATTGATACCTAAGTATGTGAAAACCAGGTTTGATGTCAATTGGTGTTCTTCAGCGTCCCAGGACATCTGAAGTTTGAACATGGAGAAGGGCGAATAACGTGAGAACTGTAAGAAAGAGCAAGATTTTGAGTGAAAAACAGCAGTCTGTTTTTCACACAAAACTATTATTCGACTTCAGAAGTCTTGCTATTTAGCACACAAACTGAATACACTAATTTGGAGCTTGACAGTTAGTGGTGCTTGTATAGAAAAAAGATAGCATGAAACATTCGGCTAAACTTTTCGTCTTCACAGAAGTAGTCTGGAAAAAAATAAGGATGAGCAATGATGACAGTATTGGTTTCTTTGGATAAGTTGTATTTCGTGGTCCAAATGATTAGTTTAGTCTTTTATCACTTAAAGCTGGAGTCATTTCTGCAGCACATAATCTCAAAATAATATTTTCAAATAGGCTTCCCAAACTTTCATCTGTTCATAATCAGGTCGAATAGCAGGTAGTCCTGGCTCATATACTCCACTTTGCAGTGTTTTAAGATGAAACAGTTACTAGAATGATTTCTGTAGGATCATGTGACACTGAAAACTGGAGTAATGATGATGAAAATCCAGCTTTGATCACAGAAATAAATTACATTTCACAATATATTCACATAGAAAACAGCTATTTTAAATTATAATAATATTTCACAGTGCCACTGCTTTTTCTGCATTTTTGATCAAATAAATGCAGCCTGGTGAGCATAAAAGACATCTTTCAAAAACATTAAAAATCTTACAGACACAGCTTTTGAACAGTAGTGTAAGAAAATTAACACTATTTTACAAAAAAATTAATCTAAACAAATATCCAAGAAATCTACCTACATGAGAAAATATTTTAACATAAAAAAATGACTCATATTGATAACAGCTCATAAAATGCTTTATTAAATACTTACTATAACAGCAAGGTTGCCTTTAAAATACAATATTTTACTTATAAACTAATACTAAGTTGTAATCTTTAATTGGTAGCTTGATACAAAAAGCAAGAGCTCAGGAATGTTCTTTATGGATATGTGTGTTGTGGCCGTACCTCTACGCGAGTGTGTGTTTGAGTCAGTGAGCGTCTCAGATTCACATGAGTCATCACACGCCGCCTCTTTGTACATCAATGACATCTTTATTCTTTTCTCCTGGCGCTCGGCACTCTGTGGTAGCAAGTGCAGTCGCTTTGTAAAGAAACATCTCTTGCTCCTCTTACCATTGTGTGTGGCTGACAATGGCACAGGACCTCCCAGATCCGCAGCTGCAGCCTCAACACACACACACACACACACACAGGCAATGGGAAGTTCACTCCCTTTGCCACACACTTTTTCACCCTAGTTCCACTCGCTCGCTCAAACACACACACACACTCAGGCTGCGCAGTGAAGCTCTATGAGCCCGCGCTTGGGAAAAACTCGCCCAGTGATTCAGCTGTCACTCATCCGTGAGCACAGGCCGGGCGATACTTCCAGAGAGGGTGTTCGGTTCAATGAGGAGCACCATTGTTCTCTGAACCCTCTTCACTGGGCCACTCTTGGGGTCTCTGGAAACCAGGCCATAGCAAACAAACAATACGCTGCTCGCCGCCTGAATGGACCACGACTCGTATGTTTATTGAGGCCAGACTTTCTTTCTTTCTATCTCCTTTCCCTCGTGAATTTAGCATCAGAAATGTAGCGAAAACACAATAAGGAGATTTGGCGCCCATTCACCAGGGACGGTGTCCTTCGAAGATGTCCAGGTGTATCTTTTCACCATTTCTGCTTTTAAACAGACGCGTGACTTCGAGGCTGCCTTTCTGCGAAGAAATCCAAACAGGCTTTGAGACTTGTTGTTTGGGTATGTGAGCACTTCAGAGACACTAAACACTTCCAAACAATGCAATAATTAGTAGTGTTTGCTAAGCCAAGCTCATACTTAACTAGTGAAGTTCAAGACCTGAGCCATATCTAGAAAGCACAATATAATAGAGACGAGAGGATGCAGGACTCTTTTCATGCAAAATGGTAAGAAACCACCCACAACATTCCAGCACCATAATTTTACTTTTTTTGGTATATTTCACCTTAAAATAAAGATTTCTGGAGAATTCTGTCATTTAAACACTCTCAAGAAAAGATATCTTGACAAATGTCTCTGTTTTTGCAATGAAAGTCTTTGGGGCCCAATATGCTTTTGGACCTCATGGACTGTCACTGCACAGACAAAATTTTAAGACTTTCAAAATATCTTCTATTTTGTTCCACATTTGGCTGACATGAAAGTGAGTAAAGGATGAAAGAATGATCTTTTTGGGTGAACTGTCCCTTTAAGACTAACCTAATCTATGGCAAACAAACTTCAAGTCAAGTCCAATTTGTTTGTGTAGCACTTTTAACATTACACAATTTCAAAGCAGCTTCACAGAAAATCATGATGTTATTATTTATAATATCTTAATGCATTATAGTTGTAATTTAGTTTACATTACCACAATAGAAGCCATCAAGCAGTTGATAGTTCCATATATATACTGTATGAATCCAGATAAAGTTGGACATGTATACTTAAACAGCTAAGTTACATTTTGTGACAAAAAAAGCTGTTGAGATTTGCTGTATATAGATTGCTTTATGTGTATGCATGCATGTGGATAATGTTAGATATAACACCGAAAATTATGCAATAAAACACATTTTTGCAAAGATATAAAACAACCATGCACCTGAGATTTGCTATAGTATATTTTACTTAATGTGAGTGTATTGTTTGTACGCAGGTAAAATAGGACGTACTATATACCCAACTTTTAATATATCACTTTATGATAATATAATTAACATTTTTGGACAACAGAACTAGCTATTATAAGCTAAAACAAACTCCTTTGGTGATTTACTAGAGCAACTAAAGAAACATAGTAAAAATAGATGGCAGTGTAGGTTGTGTGAGGTGTCCACAATCCTGTTTGCTGACAGTGTCTCGTGTTTGTCTCACATTCCTATGAACCCACCAGCATCTACTCTTTCCTCGCTCTCTCTCTCTGACAGATCAGAGCGCACAATGGGACAGTTCATCTAGTGCACTACAGAGGGGGCTTTCCACCAACATTACCACTCAACTCTGCAAAATGTCCAGTGGTGTGTGCTGAATCACAAAAAAATGTGTAAGAATTAAAAACTTGATTGTAACTACTTTATTCTGAAGAATGCAAAGTTGTGATGGACAAGAGACATGCCAAAATGTAATACTAACAGCAGTTATGGGTTATTACGTCGTTCAAATCACTAATGCTGAACTATAGTAATAGGGAAACAAACACCAAGGACGATAACTATAGCTTTATTCTAAGTCCATATCACAACTATAATATAACTATTTCTGCAGGTTTTATGAAGGCCAATTTTTTAAAAGAAAATTCAAGGACACACAATATGTGACAATATTCTCTGAGAGTAAATGTCCAGGGAGCAGAAAACGAGTTGGACTAGCAACTTTATTATTTTTTCCATTCATTTTACAAAAAGGAGAATAAGTGGATTAAAACAAGTTTATGATTCAAAGAACAACAATTGTCTGCCAATGGGCTCAGAAAAATCCACTCAGTTTAAAGGGAAAACATGTTTTCATACCTCATTAACAGATATTTGTTTGTGTTTAAACCATAAACGTACTTATTACCTAACTTATGTATCTTGATTTAAGACTGTTTAGATATTTGTACTGGAAAACTAAACAAAAACCTAAATAGTCATGAATATGAACGGGTGTGAATGGACTTTCATGATTGTACTCGTGCCAGTGCTGGTGTAAAACATCATTTGCATAAAACGTAATCAATATTGCTACATTTGCAGTTTTGTGCACGCTTTAATTTTTCATGTTACTATAATTCCAAACCAACCACAAGAGGACAATAACAACATCCTATGATAACATCACCATTACCATTAAAGGGACAGTTCACTTAAAAATCATACGGCCATTCCAAACCTGTATATGACTTTCTTTGTTCTGTGGAACATAAAATAATATATTTTGATAGTGTTGGAAACCAAATAGTTTTGGTTCCCATTGACTTCCGTTATATGGACAAAAAAATACAAAAGGTCAATGGGAACCAAAACTCTTTGGTTACCAACATTCCTCAAAATGTCTTTTATTTTCTGCAGAAGAAAGAAATGCATACAGTTTGAAAACCTGAGGGTGAGGAAATAATGACAAGTTTTTGCTGGGTATCATATTATTGAAAGTAAACATTGACTCTTATTAAACGGATATTCCGTGCAATAAGAACAAAAAATCTGTCATTATTTACTCTCAGTCATATTGTTCCAAACCTACATTACTTACTTTCTTCTGTGGAACATACAAGAGAGTATTTTGAGGAATGTTGGAAACCAAATAGTTTAAGCTCCCATTCATTTCCATTATATAGACAAAAATCGCAATGGAACTCAATGGGAACCAAATCGTTTTGGTTACCATTCTTCAAAAAAATCTTTTTTTGGTGTTCCGCAGAAGAAAGAAAAGGTTTGGAACAACTTTAGGATGAGTAAATAATGACAGTTTTTTGGTTGGGTGTTATGTTTTTATATTTTTGTGAATTAGATTACTGAAAGCAAACCATGATACTTAGAGCCTACCAAAAAAAAAAAAAAAAAATCCATCATTATTTACTCTCACTGATGTTGTTCCAAACCTATACGACTTTTCTTTGATAAAAGAAGGCATTCTGATGAATGTTGGAAACCAAATAGTTTCGGTTCCCATCGACTTCCATTATATCTAAAAATACAATGGAAATCAACGGGAACCAAAGCTCTTCGGTTACCAACATTCTTCAAAATATTTATTGCTGTTTCACAGAAGAAAGTAAGTCATTCAGGTTTAGAATGATTTGAGGGTGAGTAAATAATAACAAATTGTATTGATTGATTTATTTTTTGGTGAACTATTGGTTTAATAAGTATCAGGGTTTACTATCAGAAACACAATTCAAGGAAATATACATTTAAAAAAAATGACACTCCAAAAAAAATATATGAGTAATGGTTCATAATATATTTACGAGCCAGCCAATATCTAGCTATTAACTAACCAGATCTACCTGGGGGCCGGCGATACAGTAGCCATGCAAAGCTGAAGATCTCCAGAACAACTTACTCGCCTTCCAGTTGCACAGATATGAATTATGAAAGCTTTTGCAGCCGGCCGTGTTTATACCGCATTTCTCGCTGACAGGAAGGAAAACTAGATCCATTCTGAGTAGCTTAGAAGAGCAAATGTTTTATTACACCGTCCTGGCAGCGCGGGTTCTTTCGAGTGCCGTAAATGGTTCCCTACGGGCCGAAGCGCGCTGGCAAACCACTGCATTCTTAATTTCTGATACATAATTCTTTTGGAAAAGCATTTGAGCCTGTTTTCCGGAGAGGCACTGGTCTAATAGTGATAAATTATTCTCATAAAGGAGGGCTTTCCTTTTTTCCACCTTGAAATACAACTGAAGGCGAGCGCTGCCGTGGCGGTGAGCAGCACTGAGAGATATAATGGGACATAATGATCTCAGAAGACACACACATTGGCTCGGGACCACCTTCGATCTGTTTCACTGGTTTCCTCGCTGGCTATTATTTTATATTGCAAAGTTTAGCGGTGACATCCATCCTGTCTGCATAGAGTTCATGTCTTACTTCATCAAGGACACACACAGAGAGAAACATGGCTACATTTCCACTGGAAGCTAAAGGGCCTAGTTACGATTTTCTGCTCAAATCAGCTGTTTCTGTGAGAACTTTTAAACTCAATACTACTAAACTGACTCGTAAGTGTGTAAAATCAATCTTAAATTGATATGTTTATAATTAACATACTCTATAATGTAATTTAATATATCATATTCTATTTTTATTAGGGCTGTGAAATCGTTTATCATGATTAATCGATTAAATTTCTTACACCATTGGCAGATTTTTTTTCTTGTTTCAAGTATAAACACTTATTTTTTACATTAATTGTCATGTCAGGTATAATATTTGATCATATTAATATCAAGTCATTTTGCATCTCAAGTAAATGTATCTTGATTTAAGTACGTGGACGCGCCCCACTTGTCTTTCCTGATACTGATTATATATACACACACATATACATATATATATATATATACTGTAGTTTAAGCTTTTTTCATATTTTTTCATTTATGCAATCCATAATGACTATACTACATGGGTAAATAAAAGACATAACTTTGATGTATGTCATGTGAGACTGTATTCAGTATGTATTTAATTTAAATTATACAACAGTAGCTCATATCAGAATTGGAAAGATCAGATCTAATGTGATTTTTTGCTGTTCACACTGTCATACACCAAACTGGTGTGAACGCAGAAAGAGAAAACGGGAGGCCAATCAAGTCCAATCACTAAAATTAAGCAGTTAATTAGCCCATCATAATATCAGTCTCTTTCAAATGAAGGGATATTTAGATTCAAAGCAGTGCAGACACTCAATAACAAGTTTAACAGTCTCAGTGAGACGGATATTCTATTGTCAGTCAATTACTGATTAGAGGAAACACTAACCGCATGGCAATTAGGACTGATTATATTGGACAAATTGGCTTTGTAGTTTGGTAACAATTCCATGCTCATTCAGTGTGAAATTAATGTTGATTACCCACGCAAGGCCTTGAGAGCATTAACGGCTGACGTCTGTGACTGGACTAATGAAATTACAAGGGAATTTGGTTCAGGTTTGACTTTCTCACATTATTGGTGTACAGTTAAAAGTTTGTAGTATTACAATTAATATTATTATTCATCAAGGATGCATTAAACTGATCAAAAGTGACATTTATAATGTTATAAAAGATTTATATTTATATTTCTTTTTTTTTTTTTTTCGGCCTGTCAGTAACACAGATAACACATGACAGTACGTATGTGTAGCTATGCTATCATCATTCACAGCCTTTTTTTTAATATTTTTTTTATATATTTATTTATTTTTTTATTTTTTTTAATTAATTAATTAATTAAATTTTATATACCCTTTTATTTAACCATACTATGACCGACAAGACCAGGGGACAGAGAAAACAAGAGAGAGAAAGAAAAAAATAATAATAATTGATAATAATAAAAATAATAATAATAATAATAATAATAAAAAAAAAAAGGGAATTAGAAAACAAAACAAAACAAAAAAAAAAATTGTGGATAAAGTCAACAGAGAAGGGGGAGAGAGAGAGAAAAAAAAAGAGAATGGGGGATAGAGAGAGAGGAAAAAAAAAAAAAAAAAAAAGACAATTTGCTTCGATACCTGCTGACAAAAAGAGAAAACAACAGAAGACACAACAGAAGACACAACATCAGAGAAACTGCAGCAACAACCAACATCTGTATGAATCACAATAAATTCTAAATGTTAAATGTTATTGAGCAACACGCATAACTAATATTACAAAATACGTTTTGAAGCAACAGCAGATCAGAACAATGTGTGTCTGTGAGCACCCGTTTTTACACCAATGTGAATGCTTGAGTGTACACCTGTGTGTGTGAGCGCGCTTGTGTTCATAAGGTTCCTCCATGTAAATGTTTAATAGTGTGTGTGTGGGGAACAACAGCCCCATGAAGCAGGCATGGAAGAGACCCAGGCCCCAAACATCCGGAGGCCCCCCAGGGCACGGGACCCCCAGGATAACCACCGCAGGGACAACTGCGGCCCCCACCCAGAAAAGGGCAGAGGAGAGCCCGAAGGTGGGACATCCGACAGCCACAGTATAGACACCCCAGGGTGCCGATTTATATTTCTAATAAATGCTGTTCTTTTGAACTTGCTATTCGCCAAAGAATAAAGAAAAATCTAATGGATCAGTTTCCACAAAAATAGTCAGCAGCACAAGTGTTTTCAACATTGATAATAATCAGAAACGTTTCTTGAGCAGTAAATCAGTATATTATAATGATTTCTGAAGGATCATGTGACACTGAAGTAATGATGAAAATACAGCTTTGATCACAGAAATAAATTACATTTTTAAATATATTCCCATAGAAAACATTTTAAATTGTAATAATATTTCACATCATTACTGATTTTACTGTATTTTTCATCAAATAAATGCAGCCTTAACTAGCATTAACGTCTCCATCTGCATGTCAATGTCATCAAAGAGTCAGAAAGAGAATGGAAAATTATTTTATGAATGTATGGTTGTTTTGAGTGCAAAAAGCCTTGACTAGCACTACAGTTGGACCTCAAGGGGAATCAATAAATACATGTATGATGTTGAACAGAGACTGGTTGAGACTTTCTCACCTAAAATGTGATGAAGAGCTAAGTAGGACTAGTTTGGTTTGTTACTTGAGAAAAACCTGCCTCACTGTTCACCACCACGGCCCTTTTTGTCTTGGGAGACAAGCGTTTCTCAGGGGAAAATAAGAGATTTGAAGAAAGTGAACGAGAGAAAGAGAGACCTGTCCCCCTGAGAGACTCTGGGGTCTTTGTGATGATCAAAGCGCGGCTCTGTGGTCCTGTGACGGAGATCCTCTGGGAAAACTGAAGTGATGTTTGGAGGTAAATGGCCACTGGCTCCGTGATGAAAGAAGACAACTGTGGAAATGGAAATGAAGACGGAGGCATCTGAACAGTCACACTCGCCAACCACAGCTATGACCTGCAGAGGAGACGCAAAAACAGAAGCAGAAAAACATGGAGCTGCTCTCAGACAGACTCATGCTGCACTGATGCTGTCAATGTTCATGAGGTTCACACCATCAACTACATTCAGCTTCTAAAACCCAAACGTTTCTGTCCAGCAGTGTACTGTGAAAAACTAGAATGGTTTCAATCAAGATTTGAGATACAAACACAGGATTAGGAACAGTGTTGTTATTGTTAACTTAAACGACTCAAATTAAATTCTGTTAACTGAAATAAAATAAAAATGAAACCAATAAAGACAAATTTAAATTAGACATAAAAAATAGAAATGTTGCCAAATGTTGCCATAGAAAAGTTAAAGTTGAAGTACCAAAATTACTAAAAAATTAAGCTAAACAAAAATATTAAGTCTAAGAAAAAATGAACCAAAACAAACCATAAAAACACTTATAATTTAATAAATTGAACAGACAGAAATATAAAAAAACTACAAATAAAATGAGTAAAACGTGAACTAAATTAAAGCTAAACAGAAATATATATAAAAAAAAAACAAAAAAAACAGCATAAATGAATTACAAAACTCCAATTATAAAATTACAAACAATTTAACTAAAATAAATTACAACTAAATAGAAATTTCAACATTTCAGAAATTAAAGGAGGGGGGGGGCACAATAAATTACTAAAACAAACTAAAATAAATGCAAGCTAAACAGCAATATAAAATTCAAATAATAATAATAACAATAGTTATACAAAAAAAAAAAAAAAAGCACATAAGGTTACTCAAACTTACAGTAATATTAAAAATTAAAACAAAAACAAATAAAAGCTAATTCAAAATATGAATAAATTAATATTATATAAATAAAACTAAACTAACACTGCTCTGGAATTTAATTTAAGGATTACCTTTGACTCGGATGTTTCTCTTAAACTTCCTGCAGGGGAAAAAACAAACCCAAATTAGTCAATAAGTAAGAGTTATAAACCATAAGTAAGAATAGAGCAAAAAAATATTCAGAGTTGATGAGATATGTTTGAGTTCACATTGAGATCTCTTTTGATCTTGATGCTCAAATCTGAGCACCGTTTGAGACATTATTGAGCTTCAGGTGAGATTATGGAGATGTTTTATTCAGGAAAAAAAAAAAAAAAAAAAAAAAAAAAAAAAGTATGAGACATAAAGAAAAGTCTCTATTTGCTCTCCATTGCTGTACAGGAGAAACTGTTGAGATATTAAAGAGTTTCACAAAGGCTGATGTCAGATAATCGCTCCCGGCTCCGCTCACATCTCTTCTGCTGCAAGATATTTGTATAAAAATAAATCCCGATCTGCCGGTTGTGTGATGTGCATCCGTCTCCAGAGGAACCGTGCGGTTGTGTTGATTTGAATGAAACATGTAGAGTCTTTGTAGCAATTCCCATCATGCTCTTCTGTTACTGTTTCATGTCTGCATGTTACAGTGGTGTTATACGCAGATCGGTTTTTAATGTTCTCAGACCCGAGAGACGAGAGACGATTCTGGGACCTGAATTGGAAATCAAGCTGAAAGATGTACACGTGTAGTACTACAATCAACAGTGATGCTGGGAGAACACAAACATTGTACCACGATAATACTGTTATTCTTTTTACATGTAACATGAAAATAAAATGGTATACATTGGGGTACATTGCAAATACCTTGTTATATAGTTGTGTATATGAATATGGTAAGCAGAAGTGTCATGCTACTTTGGATTGTAAATCAATTTACAAATATATATATAAAATTACAATAATAATAATATATTCAACTATGTTACAGAAGTAGGACACAGACAGCGTGACGTGATGTGAACGGGTTTTATTGACAGACTTGAGGTAATGGAATGAATCAGGTAAGTGATGATGCTCAGATATTTCGGTGTTGAGGAGGGATGGTAACTTGGATATCTTCTTCAAAACAGGAGACACGGAACAGGAGTAAACCACACACCTCACCAACACAGTGGACCAGGACGAGACTCGGGAGCTGACACACTTGGGAATCGCTGGAAGACACACTTGGGATGAAACACAGCAGGTAAGTAGACAAGACGGTAAGTATCAAGCATAGAGATATGATTACTATAGTAGTCCTCTTCGTAGGAACGAGACCGGACACTGGAGTGTTGTGAGGTGTGTGTATTTGAGGAGTGCGAGATGATTGCCAGTGATGACGTGCAGGTGCAGGTGATTTGAATTCAGGTGAGGGAGCGCGCTGTGATTGACTGGTGACTGTGGCCGTTTCTCAATACCAAGTTCGCAGAGTCTGGACTTCCGTCCTCTCGAGTTTGGACTTGCCAAGTTCGACTCAGAAGAACGAACTCTCGAGGACGGGAGGATGAACTGAATTCTGGGTTATGGCCCGTATCAAGTCCGCACAAGTCACCTCTCGATGCATCCTCGGTAAAAGGGGCGGATCAAGAACACATCCGGGGATTTGAACTGGACTTGGCTAGATGTGAACTTTGAATTGGAACAGTACTTGGGCAGCGACTGATGACGTTTCACAAGTCCACAAGAACACAAGTACAGACAAGTACGCATATTGAGAAACGGCCTGAGCCTGGCCAATCTGTGACACTATACATATAAATTGATAGAATTTTATATTTTTTGCATATAGTTAGTATATATATATATATATATATATATATGTGTGTGTGTGTGTGTATACTACATGGGTATTTTTATATGTATTATTTTACAGTATATATTTATACAGAGAGTTACACACACATATTAAACTACATACATAAATTGATAGTACAAATACATAATTATACATATACATATACATGACTATACAGATAAATTTAACAAAAAATAATTCATATAAAGTAAAGTACATATAAATTGATAGATTTTTTTATTATATTTAATTGTAAACCTATTACAATAAAAATAATATTCAACTGTATCTGTTATAAAAATTGATAGATTTTGAATTTTATATATTATATTTATATAATTATTTATGTAATATTTATATAATATAATTTATATAAACAAAAAATAAAACATATTGTTTTTGTCCTATATACATAAATTCATAGATTTATCAATTATTATCAATCGATAGATTTATCAATATATTTAACTGTAAACCTATTAAAATAAAAATAATAATTCACCTATATAAATTATATACCTCAAATCATTTAGTCTGAAATTCTTTTGGGCTTTTAGCAAGATGAAAAGCAAAGGTCTAGATCACATCAGCACAAGCAGACTTATTCATAATGAGCTTAATATCTGATGTTCAGATGTTCACAGGCTTATTAATACATGAAAGAAAAGCACTGAACTCTATAAATCTGACATCAAATTTTAAAAGGACGTACATGGCTTTCCTTTCATCCACAGCTGATGTGATGACCTCTTTCTTGTAATGCTTACGGTTAAAACCACTGCTCAACGGGGTTTAAATGCAGCAATATATACATAGAATCACCTCACAAATCTGGTCTCCAGTCTGATATCTGTTAACATAAACGTTCAGAAAGGTTAGTATGTAGAAGTATGTTAGTTGCATTTAGTGCAATACTCAACTCAACACTGGAAAGTGTCTGAGAGATTTCTCACCGATGTCAGGACTCTGGGTGTATTTGAGTAACATACTCCATAACAGCTTGAAACGCCTCAATATCACAGAAAGACCTTCAGAAACAGATTCAAGTCAGTCATAAGGAAAAACAAACCGTATCCCCTATTAATAGATCATTTGGTGATAACAGAGAGAAAACCAATAAATAACTCTCATGTCTTTATTAAAGCCAAGCTAATGTTGATGCAATGCATCAGTGTTATTTTTTCATTCACCAAAGACACTAAAGACACAAAGACACCTATCAAGCCATACTTTAAGGGTTACTCACACAGATTGTGTAACAGTGCAACAGAACGCATGCATCTCAAACTCATTTTAACTTGATACGAAGTCTTAAAAACGTGAGATGCTGGAAAGCAGAGAGTTAAGATACATGTTCAGCACGTTTACACAGCAAAGATGAAGGTAAATAACCTGCGCAAATAAATGAAACATGCATTTAAAGTACATGCACATTTAATGGAAATGAAGCATGAAAGATGCTTTTAAAAGCAAAAACAAGAAACCCATATTTCTGTTCAAGTACGTCTGTGTAGAGTATGCATATGCGGTTACATCACACTCTGCATTTCTCCTTTTCTCTAGCTTGCTAATCTTGTTGTCTAATAAAAATGGCATTGCATGTTATGAATGTTGTTGGCTTTTTGATAAATGAATTTTGTTGCTTGCTTTGGATATAAGCGTCTGGTAAATGCATACATGTAAAAGTGTTTCACAGAGCTGAGAGCACTTTACTAAACTACTGGTATCTGAAAGCATGAAGCACATTGTTTTCCCAAAATAAGATGAATCATTCAAAATTCATGTTATTTCTTATTTACTTTTTATTTGCATGCAATATTTTATTTTGTAGTACTGCCCTGAATAATATATTTTACATAACAGATCTTTATATATAGTCCACAATACAAAATAACAGCTTAATTTATAAAAATTACTCTGTTGAAAAGTTTACATGCGCATGATTCTTAAAGGGGTCATATGATGCGATTTCAAGTTTTCCTTTCTCTTTGGAGTGTCACAAGCTGATTGTGCATAGATAAGATCCCTGAAGTTGCAAAGACTAAAGTCTCAAAACCAAAGAGATATTCTTTATAAAAGTTAAGACGTCCCCCTAAACCGGCTCATTTAAACACACCCCCACATGTCTACGTCATGGTGTGGGAAGATTTGCAAAACACCGCCCAAATGTATACGCAAAGAAAGAGGGCATGATTTTTATTCTTGCTGTAGTATTGTTGCTGTCGCCGGCGCCATGTCCTGGAGATACTGTGTGTTTCGTTGTGAAAGCGAAAGTATTTTGTTTGGGCTTCCAAAAGAGGACACAACTAGAAATCAGTGGTTAAGTTGTATTTACAACACTGTTCCAGAACAGTTCTACCCAAATATTAGAGTGTGTGCAGCGCATTTATGGAAGACTATTTCCTTAACCTTGAAGAGTAGCCTACAATGCAGGCTCGCACAAAGGCTGTTTCTATAAAGTGGGGCAATTCCAACTTTGCAAGGACAGTCTGGCACTTCTGACTCACAGCCTGTAAGTACATTTCTGCTAATGACGATTCAAATGCGAGTTTTGAGCTGTGTAGAGTAGAGCTTGTTGTTTCTCCGATCACAAATGCTGATATGGTAATGTTTACGCGGCACGATTCAATGCGATACGTAAAAAGACAGTATAAGTCATTATAATCAGTAATTATGTCCCCAGTGGATGCAACAAATGCCTCACTTATAATGGGTTTTATTGTTTTAGTCTCGTCGTGGCATGGCATCACAATACGGCGAGGGGCGTACGATGAGCTTTGTAAAAATCAACGCATTTCAGAAAGGCGGGGCATAGAGGAGCAACATTAATGTACAGTATGTGGAAAATAATGTGTTTTTTTAACCTTAAACTGCATAAACACATTGCATTACACCAAATAATGCTATTTTTAGCAATGTCATATGACCCCTTTAATACTGTGTCATTACCTAGATGATCTATGAGTTTTTTCTTTGTAATGTTTGTTCGTGAGTCTTTTGTTTGTCCTGAACAGTTACTGCCCACTGTTCTTCTGAAAAACCCTCCAGATCCCATGAACCCTGGTTTTCCAGCATCTATTGCATATTTGAACCCTTTCGAGCTGTGACTGTATCATTTTTAGATCCATCTTCTCACACTGATGACAACTGAGGGACACATACGCAACTATTACAAACACTCACTGATGCATTAAGAGCTGGGGGGGGGGGTGAAAACATGTCCCAGTCGACGCTTGATGAATTCGACTGGGACATGTTCTTCTGACGTCAGCGAGTTCACGGATGTAGCATTAAGCTTCGTAAACACGCTAACCGAGCCAGCTACAGAAACAATAACGATAAGGACATTCTCCAATCAGAAACCGTGGGTGGACAGAACAATCCGTGCCGCGGTTAACACACGCACTGCCGCTTACAATGAGGCTCTTCTGTCTGGGAATACGAGCGAGTACAAAGCATCGTGCTATGCTCTCCGACGCGCAGTAAGAGCCGCCAAACACAGATACAGAGAGAGAATTGAGTCTCATTTCCAGCTCAACGACTCTCGACGGATGTGGCAGGGACTGAGGACCATCTGTGACTTCGGAAACAAATCCTCCGCGGAGGTGAGAGCAGATCCGTTGCTGGCCGACGAGTTAAACATCTTCTACGGCCGCTTCGATGGCAACGGCGGCGGCGCGTTTCTGCCGACCAGCGCGTCAGGAAGCAGCAGGCAGAGCAGCGATGATCCTGTAATCACCGTGTCAGAGGATGAGGTTCGGAGGGCGCTAAAGAGAGTGAACGTCAGGAAAGCAGCCGGACCTGATGGGATAACCGGCCGTGTTCTGAGGTCCTGCGCTGATCAGCTCGCTGGTTTGTTCACTTCCATCTTTAATGAGTCCCTTGCTACCTCCGTGGTTCCCACTTCATTCAAAAAATCCATTATTATCCCTGTGCCAAAGAACAATAAACCCTCTTGCCTGAATGACTATCGCCCAGTTGCCCTCACATCTATAGTCATGAAGGTTTTTGAGAGACTTGTAAAGAGCCACATCTGCTCCTCCATCCCTGATACTCTGGACCCTCTTCAGTTTGCCTATCGCCAAAACAGATCCACGGACGATGCCATTTCTCACGTCCTCCACTCTTCCCTCACACACATGGACAGCAACAATGGGAATTATGTAAGGCTGCTATTCATTGACTATAGCTCAGCTTTCAACACTATAGTCCCCATCAAGCTGGCTTCTAAACTCACAGACCTCGGCCTAAACTCCTCACTCTGTGACTGGATTCAAGACTTCCTCACCGGCAGACCTCAAGTGGTGAAAGTTGGCCAGTTCACCTCAAACCCCATCACTCTGAACATAGGAGCCCCACAGGGCTGTGTCCTGAGTCCCCTGCTCTACTCTCTCTACACGCATGACTGCGTGTCCTCTCACAGCTCCACATCCATTGTCAAATTCGCTGATGATACTGTGGTTCTGGGCCTCATCTCCAACAACGATGAGACCGCATACTTGGATGAGGTAGAGAGACTCACATCATGGTGCCAGGACAACTGTCTCTCTCTGAATGTGAGCAAAACTAAAGAGCTGATCATGGACTTTAGGGAGAGACAGCAGCAGCCCTACACTCCTCTTATGATCAGTGGGACCCCTGTGGAGAGGGTGAGTAGCTTCAAGTACCTCGGTGTAAACATCTCCGAGAACCTGACTTGGACTACACACATCCAGAGGAGCTTCTTCCCCCAGGCCATCAGGCTCCTAAACTCTAACTCTGTGTCATAACATCACATGACTCCATGTAAATATCACTATATCAATAAGCTATTCATAATTTTTCTCCATGTAAATATCATATATCAATAAGCTATTCATAATTTTTCTCTACCTCATATTGCTGCTATGTAAATACCCTGTACAACTTTTGCACATTATTTTTGCACATTCCTCTTATTACTATTTAAGTCAACAACATACTGACCTGCACATTTATATTTATATTTTTTATCTTATCTTTTATTTTATTTTATTCTTTTATTTTATTTTTTCTACTTTTCTTTTTCTTAATATTTGTATATTTTATAATTGCACTGTCCTTGGAGCGGACCTGACCTACATTTCACTGCTGGTTATACTCTGTATAATTGTGTATGTGACAAATAAAACTCTTGAATCTTGAATCTTATGTAAAACATCTGATTCAGTACTAAATTAAAGAAAACATAAATGCATAACATGCATTTTGTATGAGCCCTCTTATTTTTGTAAAATAATTTACATTTAGCAGATTCTGCAATGTGCATGTTTTGACCAGAACCTGTCATTTAATCTAAAATTCACACACACACACACACGCACACACACACACACAGACAGAGAGAGAGAGAGAGAGAGAGCATTAAACCAGGCAATGCTCCTGCATCATTATGACTTTTCTTAGAGATCACACACTGCCAAATTGTTTTAACTTGATACCCAAACACACTAAGTTACACTAACCCTGTATTATTCACATTAGTAATTCAGTCCAAAGAGGCAGAATTCCTCTGTTTCCCCTCAGACTCGCCTGAAACTGGGCCAAGTCAAGGTTAGGCGTTAAGCCGGGGAAACTCAAGCAGAGTAGCCCGAGAGCCTTTACTATAAGTAGAGCCATAGGCAGCGAGGTTTTGATCTGCTGAGATATATTCTATATGCATTAACACAGAGCCGTTGAGAGAGAGGCTTACGATGAGATCTTTAACTCAAGCGGTCCGAGCTGACAGATGTGTGATATCCTTCTCCATACGCAACACGCGGCTGCTCTTGCCAAGTCTAGCTGTAGGTCAGCGCTCTCTCATTCGCTTTTTGCAATCCTCTCTGTCCTTTTTTCGACGGTGTGGGTTACGATACGTGTGAAGCTCCAGTCGAGCATGAAAGTCATGTTCTGTGAGATGGAAGGCGGCCTCAGGCTTTGGCACCGCGGCTCTAGAACTGCCAAAGCCTCCACACCCTCAGTGGGACGATCACAGCACCGACCCGCTGCTGACACGCTCACATGATGGCCCAGAACCGCTGCTGAAAAAATGCTAATGTGCTAAAAAAGTCATCAGGGTAACTTATTCGAGAGAAGTTGCGTTTGATTTATCCCGCTTTTCCGCACAAATTGAGCAGCTCATATTCGATATTTACTCTTTTAGACCTTTGCATTCATTTCGCATTGCACTTTAACAACCCTGAGTTACCACAAAATGTGTTTCAGAGAGCTGAGAGCACTTCACAAACTAGTAGTAGCCTATCTGAAAGTGTAATCAAATTAGCCAAGTAATATTTAAATAAAAAAGAATCATTAGAACTTCTGATGTCAAAAATCTTCATTCCGTGTCAAATCAACCAAATTTACGAAACTTCCTCATCTCAAATGTTTCATTTTATTAATATTTTTTTCTGAAGAAAGATAAACATTAATAGTGATGTAAAGCAAAATATTAAAAGTCATGGGTGTACATTTACTGAGCAATCCACAATTTCGTAGAGGCTGTCACAATGGCAGCATTCACCTAAGATTTGGAGCCAAATTACAGGACTGTAAGAAGGACTTCAGAAAGATGGCAGCATCACTGTGTTATTTTTACACAGAGATCGGTAGGTCTATTAGTAAAATCTGTTGACTAGCAATCTTTGTTGCATTATATGCAAACAATGACCATTCAAAAAAAGCACTTTTCATATTTTTCTCCATAGTTTGAAGAAATATTAAAGTAGTATTAAAGATATTTGAATTCTTATTGAGTTGCAGGCATGAAACCTTTGGAAAAAGAGTTTACTCTATGCAATCATTTTGACAGAAAGAATTAAGATATATTTCTAGTTTCAACATTATTTGTTCTTCAAATAAAAAATGTTCTCTATAAAAGTAAAAAGTATCATCTCTATGCAGAGTGACCCAAATTTGTTTTTTGACCATTTTAAATGTGTGCTAGTTTACTTTTGGAGCCGTATTCAAAGGCCGTAGGTTTGATTTTGGCATTATTTCTTGATCAAGATTATTGCTAGGGACAATTTAGTAGTCTGGATATTGGTAGGGACATGTCATCACGTCTCTACTAAATTCTACAAGTCATAAGTTATGTCTGACTCTGGAAACTACAGTTCTCTCCTTAAATATGAAGAGGTCAAACAACAGATTAATCAGTTAATCCAAATATCACAAAAAAACTTTTGGATGTAATTATAATACAAGTCAGACATTGAAGTAATTTGCTGTTTTTGTCACTCTTCTGAGAAATTTCATTCACTTGTTATGGCAATATGCCCACACAGAACAATTTTGGTCAGATTTTTTTCATGTTCATCCGATCTCATTTTGTAAGAGACTTTTCTTTCTGTTTTAAAGATGTTTTCTTTGGATTGTTTTACTACTCGAAAGAGAATATAGAAAATTGTAACTCCTGCTGGCTAAATTTCACAAAATCTGGCTCTAAACCACACAAGTATATGGAAACTATCCAAAGCTCTGTTAATCTTAAAGCAGTCAAAACTGTATCTGTTACGATTCCTCCAGGCAGGCAGAACAAGAGACAGGCAGACAGGAATATCAAAACACGACAGGTTTAATAACATAAAGTAGGAACCAGTAACATTAACAATAACCGACAGGGACTTAACAGAACGGGGACTTTAAAAAGGCTGTAACACACAGGTGACGGGGATTAACTAATAATGACTTGATGAGGTAACTGATTAAACAAGCTGGGAAACTAAAAGTCCAAGCATATAACATTTCTCCCCCCTCCCGGAAGGCGCGTCCCGTGCCGGGGGGGGGGGGGGGGGCGCCCTGGAGGCCAGTACAAGACCGGGGCAAAGGAGGTTTCCAGGGTGGGTCAGGGTGGTCCGGTGGCCATGGCGGGACCGAGGGCTTGGACGGCCTTGACAGGGACCACAGAGGCATGGACGGAGGTAGGAGCCAAGACGGAGGCTGGAGAGAGCTGGAGTAGGCGGAGCCGGACAGGACCCAGGCCGCAGTCCTTATGGTGGCCCCCGGTGGAGCCGACGGAGGGAGGAGCCATGGTGGCAGAGAGGCTGACGACTCCAGGGAGCCGACCGACGGCGGCGGAGCAGGTGGAGGTGGAGCCCGAGGCGGCGACAGAGAGCCGAAGAGCCAGGGTGATGCCGAAGATCCTGAGGTCCAAGGCGGAGCAGCAGGCGGAGATCCGGATGGCCGCGGCGGAGCCGGAGCGACAGAGGACTGAGGTGGAGCAGGAGGGAAGGAGGAGCCCAATGGAGCCGGAGGGACGAAGGGACGGGGCGCAGCCAAAGGAGTGTAGTCCCGAGGTGCAGGTAGGGGGACGACTGACCAATGCGGAGCCGGATGGACGAGGGAGCCCGGTGGAGCTGGTGGGCAGACGGGATCCGGTGGAGACGAGGGAGCTGGAAGCCATGGTGGAGCCGCTGGGTCGCAGGACTGAGACGGAGTCTGGTTCTCGGAGGCTGATGGCGGAGTCGAGGGAACCACCAGACTCAACGCCACAGGAGCTGGAGATGGGCAGACCAGCGGCAAGCCCACGCCACAGATGGTGAGCTGAGGGTGAGCAGATGGGCTGACAATGTCCAGCTGAAGGGTGTAGAAGAAAGGGGCAGATCAATGAGAGGCGGTGGGAGAGGGAGGTTGGGTGGTATTTCTTGCCAAATTGTGATAGCCGATGATGAACATACTTGAATATTTGAAACCCAGTCTATGAGATCTTCTGACTCACCCTCAGCGGAGGCGGGATGGGCGGGGCTTCCCTTAGCCCCCGCAATCTCCACGGTAACCTCCACCGTTGCTTGCGCTGTCGGCTCACGCACCTGGTCAGACATCTGAGGCACACGTTCAGGGGCGATCGTCCGCTCTGTCGCTCCCGATGGCGATGGCTCGACGACGGCGACAGGCTCTGGCTCTCTGTCTGTGGTGGGCTCTGGCAGCTCCGTGCCACGAATGGGTCTCCTTCGGAAGGGCTCTGGGTTGTCGGCACCCACATGTGATGACCCTGGGCTGGAATCCGCTTCCCCCAGGATGGATGCTGATCCGGCGATCCACAGTGCGCTGTTGATGTAGTCCTTCAGCATCCAGCAAGGATCAGCACGGGGCATGAGGAAGCGGATCTCGTCGTCCAGCCCGCACCAAAATCCCTCCATTAGGGTGAGGTCATCACATGTGGCGAGATGGCAATGATCCTCGAACTCGACCACATAATCCTCCAGTTCTCGTCCGTCTTGAAATATGAATATAGTCGCCCCTGACGCGCTGGCGTTTGGAGCGACTTTATGGAAGCGATCCTCAGCTTCATTTAGGTTTCGGTCGGTTATTCTGTTACGATTCCTCCAGGCAGGCAGAACAAGAGACAGGCAGACAGGAATATCAAAACATGACAGGTTTAATAACAAAGTAGGAACTAGTAACATTAACAATAACCGACAGGGACTGAACAGAACAGGGACTTTAAATAGGCTGTAACTAAGGCAACACACAGGTGACGGGGATTAACTAATAATGACTTGATGAGGTAACTGATTAAACAAGCTGGGAACTAAAACCAAATAAGGAAACTCAGGAACAGACAGAAAAAAACTGAAAAGTACAAAACTAAAGTCCAGACATATAACAGTATCTATATATTTGTCCTCCTATATATATCCTCTTAAGGTGTATTACTTTTTTTTATTACTAACCACAAATGAACATAGTTTAACCACGGTATTTGTAGTAAAACCGTTTATACAAAAAAAACGGTTACTACACGTTTTAGTAAGCACTGTTACTTTTCTTAAGGGATTGATATTTGTGTATACTTTTTTTTTTCTTTATTTCGTTTTTATAACTGTGCTGACTTAATGGTTTGATGTTTTGTACGGTTTAATAAAAAAAGAAATCAGAAAAAAGATTTGTGATATGAAGTTCCGATCTGAATCAAATGATTTGCAATCCACACTCCGAAGTTCTGATCCAAATCAAAAGATTCCCAAACTCACCCCGAAGTCCCAATCTGAATCAAATGATTCTCAATCTGCACTCCACAGTTCTGATGTGAATTACATGATTTGTGAACCCACTCCGAATCAAATGATTTGCGATCCACGCTACGAAGTTCCGGTCTGAATCAAAAGATTTGCAAAACTGCTCTGAATTTCCGATCTAAATCAAATGATTTGTGATTTGAAGTACCGATCAAATAATTTGTGATCCAACTGGAGTGCTTTGAAACAGTGAATCGTTTTGCAATTTGAAAATGAATAGGTCGTCTGATCTGGTTTTTGCTTGTGAATCAACCTGATCGAAGTCATGAGTTTGACTCAATCAGAGCGGTTCCAGCGTAAATGAGTTTTTACCAGCTCGCTAGTTTTATAACATTAACTGAAATAAGTGAAAAAAGTATGATGTTTACAAATAAAATATCAATATTTCCATTCCAAAGAAAACATCCAACACAAATGTACGAACATATTCCTGTTAGGTAACAGGTTTACTGCTAACTAAACATCCATTAATACGATGAGCTGCACCTCAAAATACATGTTAGATGGAAACATTGTGCTCTATGATCGAGTTTGTAGCTTTATTGACTCTATTTTAAATAGTTTGACCACTGCAGTTCAATTGGTGATAGTTCAGTAGGAAATCAATCGAAAGCACCCAGTCATCTCAGAAGTGAATGTTAAATTTATCAGTATATATTGTAATAAATATTTGAAAAATTATTATCGTATCTGATTGTATTAGTCTGTATAGAGTGAAAGTCAATGTAAAAAGAGCAAATGGGAGAAGCAGATGAACACATAACAACAAAGTTTATCATTCAACTAAACTGCACATATGTTTTAAACACTTACGTCTTAACTTCTCAGGTAATATCAATTGTATGACCTATTTCAGATGCGGGTGAAATTACAAAAGTGGTTACATACACATATATTTAATTGTTCGTTCAAAATTGTTGCTAGGGGCACTTTAGTAGTCGCTGGATGACATGTCCCTAGCGCCCCTACTAAATTCTACAGCCCTGATTTTGAGATTCCAATATCTCTGAAACTGAACCATATAGGGCCTTAAAAATGAGGATGCCAAAAGTGTTAAAACCTAAATAAGACCTTATATTACAGATATCTTAATTTGATTTAAGACTCTGGTTCTTCTGGTATTTTAAGGCCCTATGTGGTTCAATCCCAGTAAATAAGGAGCCTAATTGTTGAAATTTGCCCATGTACAATAGATGAAAACCAAATGTGGTTCACTTTGTGCAAAGCTGATACTTACTGCATTTAGAAAACAATGTCTGAAGAACAAATAATATTAAAATTGGAAATGTATCTTGCTTCGCTCTATCAAAAGAATTGCATAGAACATATCTTAATGCAATTTTTCTGAAGATTGCATGCCTTGTTCCAAAGTGGATTCTTGAGAAACACATCCTTAAAGAAATTTGTACAGTAGTTAAGAAATTTCTCAATATAACTAAGTTTATAAGAATGTCCCAAGCGCAATTCTTCAGAAATTCTAAAATATTTTCTAAAAGCCATCTTTTTTCTGTGTATGGGTGTTATTATATGTACTGAATGCTTTTGAAAATTGTGTCATTAGTACAAAATCATAAATGGGGTTCCTATTTGAGTGGTTTTTGTAGAATTATTGCTGAATTCTGAATTCAGCAAAAAGCAGAAAGTAACTTCATGCATAATCGTGCCATATCAGTATCACATCAAAGCATTCATGCAGATCTCTATAGTGATAGTAATATGTGCTATAATATCTACAATAATACATGCAACAAAGCAGCTCATATACAATAAATTTACACCTTTGCATTCATTTAGCATTGCACTGTAACAAGCCTGAGTTACTGCATCCTCCGGGCACATTCACAAAATACATGATACTAAAACAGCCATTTTTGTGAGAATGAAACAGCAAGTGAATGCCCTCTCCTCCACCCACAACCTGTGGGAAGGCCAATCCTATTGTTGGCCGTCGTCCTATCATTAGCACTAACCTTGGGTCCTGGCTGCGAGCTGTAATCTGAACAGAGCCATGAGGGAGTCAGAGGCTGCCTGCAGTGAATTATTAATGAACAGCATCAGGTCGCTCTCCCTTCCTGCTCTTCAGGAAACTGGGTGCTGCTTGCAGGCATTCAGAGACACACACACACACACACACACCTATCAAGGTAAAACGGATCATCCAAATCTGGCCTAGTACAGCTTAGTTAGCCAAATTACAATCAATACTCGGATATGATTCATTCGACCCTTCTTCTCGTGATGCACTGAACAATATGAAAGAAAAATAAATTGCACAAAAGTAGAACAGTCTAATACGTGTTCGTTAGGATGAGCTCCATCAGCTCAGACGCTTGGGACGATCTGTCGAAAATCGACTAATGAGAATGATATTGTGAGGTGGAGCAGTTATAATGAGAAATAACAAGGAAGAGGCTAAATTGTAGCCAGAGAGCTGGAATTATGTGAAATTAATATAAATGTGGAGGACTATTAAAGCAGATGTTTTGGAACTAAAGCCAACATGTAATTATACAGTGCTTTGACATGCTCTCTTATGTGTTGAAGAGCTTGCAGTAAACAATAAAGAGGCCGTGAACGTCACATACCTTTGACTGAAGTAGGTCTGCTTCAATTGTTGAATTAAAAAAGAAAAATCTTAATACAACTTTAGAATGGCAGGGAAAAACATTATGCATTCTCAAAAGAGTTTCCACTTTTTCAGTGGCCTTGCTTCCCAAAGTATTTTTCTCTAAAGGGATTTAAAATTAAATAAATAAAAATAAAGGTTTTTAAAGCACCAAACCAAACCAACTTAAAAAAAAATATATATAGTAGTGAGTGAGTGAGTGAGTGAGTGAGCGAGTGAGTCACACACACACACACACACACACACACACACACACACACACACACTCACTACTGTTCGGGTCTGTCTCTTCTGTTCACCAAGGTTGCATTTACAGTACTGTAATAAAGTATAAACAGTACTATTTTGAAATATTATTAGTATACAGCTAAAAACTTGACTATTTTCTATGTGAATATATAGTAAAATATCATTTATTCCTGT
This sequence comes from Barbus barbus, assembly GCF_936440315.1. Lineage (NCBI taxonomy): Eukaryota > Metazoa > Chordata > Actinopteri > Cypriniformes > Cyprinidae > Barbus > Barbus barbus. The sequence goes on along the minus strand of NC_136756.1, from coordinate 28,270,881 downwards.
GATCAAAGCTGAACTTTCATCATCATTATCAAGTCTTCAATGTCACATGTTCCTTCAGAAATCATTCTAATATACTGATTTGCTGCTAAACAAACATTTCTGATTATTGAAAACAGTTGTGTTGCTTCATATTTTTGTGGAAATACATTTTTTAAGTACTCCTTGATGAATAGAAAGTTAAAAAGAACAGCATTTATTTAACATTAGAAATGTCTTTGATGTCACTTTTGATCAATTAAATGTGTCCTTGCTTATTTAAAAAATATATGATTGAATGCTCTATTATAAAGAGACAGGCCGAGTGATGATTTATATATATATATATATATATATATATAAATTTTTGTTGGATTCTTGCGACAGCAGATGTCAGTATAAGCAGCAGTTGCCGTAAGGATCTGTAAGGGCCGTGCCACATTTTCATCTAGATATACTAGCCATACTTTTCAAATGTCTGCAGTATCACAGATCGCCTGCCACAAATACCCGCATGAATGTTTGACAGATGACAAATGTTTCTGTTTGGTATCAGAAGGCCGCTCTGGTGCTGTATGGGTAATACTGACAGACATTATGAGCAGCAGGAGCACCTGCTGATTTAAATACAGGAAATGCTCAGGGCTCAATTACCGTCTCCTCCAGACAGCAGGTGGCATAATTGAATGAGACACCAGAAAGGTGTGTGTGTGTGTGTGTTTGCTGAGGAATGAGATTACTACAACACACAGTTTAACATACACACAAGGCTTGTAAGACATTTCATAGCCATGCAAGCCAGTGCTTGTGCCTGCTGTATTGCTGTGCATTTAGAAAATAAACTTCGGATTCACTTGACATTAAGAATTAAGAAATGAAATAAAAAGCATTTTTAATAATGACGTTTATGTAAAAAAGCCCTTTAGAGAGAAAATCTGAATCCGCATTGGCCATTCAAATACCAAATTGGTCAAAACTTCATATATAATGTACAACATACAGTGTAAGTGCATTTCTTGAGAAAAAAAAAAAAATATATATATATATAAACTAAAAATATATTAGTTAATTATTAATAATAACTACAATAAAATCTATGCATGTATGAATTTATTGCTATGTTCACACACATTACGCATATTTGTGCACATATTAGTGTGTGTATGTGTATGTGAATTTGCATATTATATTAATTATATTTGCATAAGAAAAGAAAATGAGCTACAATCAGAACTGATCAGTGAAGTAAGAACTGTAGTTTTCAAGCCTCAAAAATACAAAAGCCCCATAAAAGTATCACAACATTAGTCAGTATGACTGGTGCCAAATCTTCTGAAGCCATGTAACAGTTTTAATGTTTAACTGAAGATTAGAAAATGATGACAGAATCTTCATTTGAGTGAAAATTCTTCAGTTCAAGCATCAGATCAGGTAGAAATGGCATCTTACACTAACTACTGCACAGTTTCATTTTAACAGTGTATAAAGAGAATCAATAGATGTACTTCAATAAGTCACATTTGTAGAAAAGTCATTTTCAGTTCAAGTATTTGTCTCTCTTCATTCCACGATGTGGTTCAGTGTGTGTGTGTGTGTGTGTGTGACAGGCTGTGTGATTAGATAAGTCTTGCATGAGCTGCTTTAAGCTCAGTCACTGGACCCGTCCGCATCCTCTGAGCCGGCCTGTGCCCTCTGAGACTGTGCACATCCTACCAGCCTTCTCCAGCTCCTGACCAGCATACCAAATCACACACACACACACACACACTTGTATACAGTGCTGTGAAAAGGTTTTTGCCCCCTTCCTGTTTTTTATTTTTTAGCATATTTGTCACTCTTAAAAGATTCAGATCATCAAGCTAATTTTAATATTACACAATGATAACCTGAGTAAATACAAAATGCAGTTTTGAAATAACGATTTCATTTATTAAGGGAAAAAAAGCTGTCCAAACCTGCATGGCCCTACGTGAAAAAGGAATTGCCCCTAAATCTAATAACTGGTTGTGCCACCCTTTGCAGCAACAACTGCAATCAAGCGTTTGCGATAACTGGCAATGAGTCTTTCACATCGCTGTGGAGGAATTTTGGCCCACTCTTCTTTACAGAATTGTTTTAATTCAGCCACATTGGAGGGTTTTCGAGCATGAATGGACAGTTTAAGGTCATGCCACAGCATCTCAGTCGGATTTAAGTCTGGACTTTAACTTGGCCACTCCAAAACTTAATTTTGTTTTTCTTGAGCCATTCAGAGGTGGCCTTGCTGGTGTGTTTTGGATCATTGTCCTGCTGCATAACCCAAGTGCGCTTGAGCTTGAGGTCACAAACTGACAGTCGGACATTCTCCTTCAGGGTTTTCTGATAGAGTGCAGAATTCATGGTTCCATCAATTATGGCAAGTCATCCAGGTCCCCCATGTGAGACGAGGCTTTGTGTTCTTTTTGGTCAGCAGTGGCTTTTGCCTTGGAACTCTCCCATGGATGCCGTTTTTGCTCAGTCTCTTTCTCATTGTTGAATCATGAACACTGACCTTAACTAAGGCAAGTGAGCCCTGCAGTGGGTTCTTTTATGGCCTCCTGGATGAGTCGTCATTGCGCTCTTGCAGTAATTTTGGTAGGCCGGCCACTCCTGGGAAGGTTCACCACTGTTACAAGTTTTCTCCCTTTGTGGATAATGGCTCTGACCATGGTTCGCTGGAGTCCCAAAACCTTAGAAATGGCTTTATAACCTTTTCCAGACCGATACATGTCAACTATTTTGTTTCTCATCTGTTCTTGAATTTCTTTAGATCGCGGCAAAATGTGAATTAATGTGGTTATTCACAGTTCTTTCATTATTTAACAGGAGGGGGCAATTAATTTTTCATGCAGGGCCAAGCAGGTATGGACATCTTTTTTCCCTTAATAAATGAAATCATCATTTAAAAACTGCAGTTTGTATTTACTTGCATTATCTTTGTGTAATATTAAAATTAGTTAAAATAAAAAAGATAAAATTATCTTTTAACTGTGACAATTATGCAAAAAACAAAACAAAAAAAAAAACAGGAAGGGGGCAAAAACCTTTTCATGGCACTGTTACTGTATATAGTTTACGGGGACTCTACATAAGCGTAATGGTTAACTGTATATTCTATCCCCTTACTCTAACCCAACCCTCATACAAAACTACTGGCATTTTTGAATTTCAAAAAACACCATTTAGAATGTTTTTCACAGGAAGTGTCCTCATAAACCACGTTTACATTGATTGTGGTTTCCATGTCATTATACACATTTGTGTCTTCTTAAACTACACTGAACAAAATTACAAACGCAACACTTTTGTTTTTGCCCCCATTTTTCATGAGCTGAACTCAAAGATCTAAGACTTTTTGGACCAAAAAACAGTACACAAAATCTCTTGGATTACAATTTGCAACTAGACGGATGCACTGTTGCGTCCTCTAAAATCAAAAATCTGGGTGTTATATTAGACAGCAACTTGTCCTTTGAAAATCATATTACCCATGCTACAAAAACAGCATTTTTCCATCTTAGAAACATTGCGAAGCTTTGAAACATGCTACCTGTTTCTGATGCAGAAAAGCTAGTTCATGCATTCATGACCTCTAGACTGGACTATTGTAATGCACTGCTAGCTGCTTGTCCTGTATCTTCAATAAACAAGCTACAGATGCAGCGGCTAGAGTTCTTACCAGGATAAAATGATAAAATGCAGCGGCTAGAGTTCTTACCAGGTCAAGAAAATATGATCATATTACCTCAATTTTACAGTCTCTGCACTGGCTACCTATTCAGTTCTGTATCATTTACAAAATATTATTACTTGCCTATAAGGCCCTAAATGGTTTAGCTCCTGCGTACCTAACTTGTCTTCTACCACGCTACAATCCAACCCGCTCCCTAAGGTCGCAAAACTCTGGACTTTTGGTAGTACCTAGGATAGCAAAGTCCACTAAAGGAGGTAGAGCTTTTTCACATTTGGCTCCCAAACTCTGGAATAGCCTTCCTGATAACGTTCAGGGTTCAGACACACTCTCTCTGTTTAAATCTAGATTAAAGACACATCTCTTTAGCCAAGCATTCACATAATGCATCTTATAATCTTGTACTGCAGTTATATCTGATCAAATGTACATTATTATTATTCTTTAGCTTGGGTTGAACAAATAATTTTTGCTTAGATGGAACAGCAGCTACGCTAATTATGTCTCTATTTGTTTCTCTGTTTCTGGATTAACATCCCGTGGTAACTAGGAATTACAGAAGCTTCAGTCTGGATCCAACCCTTAAATGATCTGAGATGACCGAACACCTGAGAAAAGATAATGCCAACCCCTCAGAGGACTTCGGAGGATGCCAATGCTCAGACAACATACAGAATTACCAAATTTTGCCATAAGTCAAACATATTAAGGTTACACAATTTAAATTCCTGTAGAGCTGCTTTGCAACGATTTGCATCGTAAAAAGCGCTATACAAATAAACTTCAATTGAATTGAATTTAACTTTTTCGCAGTGCAACACATCTCCTTCGCATGGAGTTGATCAGGTTGTCCACTCTTCTTCAATGGCTGTGCGTATACGCCGATCCAGAGCATCCCAAACATGCTCAATGGATGACATGTCCGGTGAGTATGCTGGCCATGCAAGAACTGGAATGTTTTCAGCTTCCAGGAATTGCGTACAGATCCTTGCAACATGGGGCCATGTATTATCATGCTGCAACATGAGGTGATGGTCGTAGATGACTGGCACAACAATGGGCCTCAGGATCTCGTCACGGTATCTCTGTGCATTCAAAATGGCATCAATAGAATGCACCTGTATTCGTTGTCCATAACATACGCCTCCCCATACCATAACCCCACCGCCACCATGTCTGCCATCTGCCCTGTACAGTGAAAACTGGGATTCATCCATGAAGAGAACACCTCTCCAAAGTGCCAGACGCCATCGAATGTGAGCATTTGCCCACTCAAGTTGGTTACAATGACGAACTGCAGTCAGGTAGAGACCCCAATGAGGACGACGAGCATGCAGATGAGCTTCCCTGAGACAGTTTCTGACAGTTTGTGCAGAAATTCTTTGGTTATGCAAATCGATTGTTGCAGCAGCTGTCCGGGTGGCTGGTTTCAAAAGATCTTGGAGGTGAATATGCTGGATGTGGTCCTGGGTTGGTGTGGTTACATGTGGTCTGCGGTTGTGAGGACGGTTGGATGTACTGCCAAATTCTCTGAAACGCCTTTGGAGACAGCTTATGGTAGAGAAATTAACATTCAATTCATGGGCAACAGCTCTGGTGGACATTCCTGCCGTCAGCATGCCAATTGCACGCTCCCTCAAAACTTGCGACATCTGTGTCATTGTGCTGTGTGATAAAACGGCACATTTTAGAGTGGCCTTTTATTGTGGCCAGCCTAAGGCACACCTGTGGAATAATCATGCTGTCTAATCAGCATCTTGATATGCCACACCTGTGAGGTGGATGGATTATCTCGGCAAAGGAGAAGTGCTCACTAACACAGATTTAGACAGATTTGTGAACAATATTTGAGAGAAATAGGCCTTTTGTGTACATAGAAAAAGTCTTAGATCTTTGAGTTCAGCTCATGAAAAATGGGGGCAAAAACAAAAGTGTTGCGTTTATAATTTTGCTCAGTGTATATATACTACAATACTGGATATTTGTCCCAAATAACTGTAATAAGACTAAGACCCTGTTTACACTAGTGCATTTTCATTTTAAAACGCATAACTTTTGCTATGGTTACGCCTATTGTTTACACTACTCCGGCGTATTCGAGGTCGAAAACGGAGACTTCAGAAAACGCTTCAGACCCCGTTTTAGTTTGAAAACTCCGGGGGTTGTGTTTCAGTGTAAACGGACCAAAACGGAGACTTTTGAAAACGATGGATATCCTTGATGACTGTGTAAACAGTAACATCACACTCGTTATTGTACCCATAGATATGCATGGATAGATTCCCCATTCGACTGCTCCAAGTACGCTGACGCGTCCGCCATCTAAATAACAGAGAATCTACCTATATAAATCTATGGTTGTACTTGCATGAATGGCCACATGACATGCGTTTTCTGTTGTGTAGTGTAAACATAAAATGAGTTATTAGAAAAGAACTAGGCCTTTTACTGACACTGGATTCATGCTGCAAAAATGCTAGAGTCAACGCTCCCCCACTGTTGAATCGCTTCCATTGTGTATCAGACTGTGTAAACTGCAGCAAAATCTCTGCTGTTAGTTTGTACAATAAAAAATTGCTGCACACACAACAATAGGAACAATAGTGCAGGACGGCGTATGTGTTTGCTCAGCATATTAAGATGATGCTGCTTTAGAAGAGCACACAATGCTTTAATCACATGTACACTTAAACAAAAGGAACATATCAGACGGAGGAACGAGCGAGGCTTTAATTGGGTGTTTACGTGGTTCAGACTCTGGGTAGTCGCGGAATTAGTAATGAATGGCGACACTGTAATAATCGTGGTAAGAAATTACACTCCTCTGAGGTTAAGAGACAAATTAATAAAGCAACCGCTTAAAGCACAAAAACAGCTATTAAAGGAGTACTTCACACAAAAAAGAAATATTTACTCACCATCATATTGCTCCAAAAGCTGTATGACTTACTTTATTCTGTGAAACACAAAAGAAGATATTTTGAGAAATGAAAATTTGAGAAATATCCTCACCTATTTAATGGAAGTCTTCAAAATATATTTTTTTCAGAAGAAATTAAGTCATACAGGTTTTGAAAAAAATGAGGGTTAATATGAAGACAGTTCATTTTTAAAGGTCTCCAAAAATAATCAGGCCCTTATAAAATATAATATAATATAATATAATGCATTCATAAAAATATAATGCATTCATAAAAAAAGTATATTAAGTAAAATATATATATATATATATATGTGTGTGTGTGTGTGTGTGTGTGTGTATATATATATACAGCCTGGTGAAGGGCGGCGAATACGGGACGGGGTGGTGATGATAGAAAGGGGGGAGGCAGCCGACTCGTCACATCAACCCCCCCCCCAAGCGACATCCCCGTCCTAGGGTCGCCGCCCACGCAGGAACCAGGCTCCAGCGGTCGGAGTGGGCGGGGCAGGGATTCCTCTCCGGGCCACTCTCCCTCTCGCACCGCGCCGGAACCGGGACAGAGAAACCGGGTATTAGTTGTCAGCCTCAACCAGCCACAGGGTAAATGACCAATAGAAAGAACGTCACTTACCCCTTTGGTGGCTGGGAGGCTGTCCCCGTCGTTCCTCTGTCCCCGTCGTTCCTCTGTCCCTGTGCGGGTTCCACGGCTTTTTGCAAGCGAGAGGGGATGACGTCATCAGATGTTGCCCAACTGCCCTGTCTAGCTCCGCCGGCCCGCATTCTCCACCACTGTGGCGGGAGGAGCAAACGACAGACACAGTGGGTGTGGCGTCAAGCCTCGGAGAGGTTTTTATTAAACAATAAAAGGTATAATAAAGTGTCCAAAGTGGGAAAAGTGTCCAAATAAACGGGGAATCTGGTGTCCTCGTTGTGCTGCGGGGCTTGTGCAGGAGGGTAGTGTTCAGAAGGGAAGGGTCCAGGGAAGGGGCGGAGTCTGGTGGCCGCACGCGCTCCTCTCTCGGGGCCGGGAGCGAGTGGCGGCGGCGTCTCTTGCGTGGCTTCTCCAACTCCTGGCTTCCCGGCGCTTCTGGGGGATTCGACGGCCCGGCATCCTGGCCCGTCAGCCGTCTCACGGGTGCGGCAGTCCTCCTCCTCGGCGCACCCTTCCTGGACCCACAAGGACACCAGCGTGCATGCACGGGGAAGAGACCGGTCTCCCGAGGAGAGGCGCGCTCGGCGTTTAAACAGCGGCGGTGATGAGGCTCCATTCACATCAGGTGCGCCTCATCACACGCCGCCAGCCGTGGCTATTCAGCGCCCCTCCTCTCTCGCACACCCACTCCCGTCGGGAGCCTGGTGAAGGGCGGCGAATACGGGATGGGGTGGTGATGATAGAAAGGGGGGAGGCAGCCGACTCGTCACAATATATATATATATATATATATATATATATATATATATATATATATATATATATAATTATAATCTTTTTAACATATAAATAAATTATATAATATAAATAATAAATAATAATATAAATATTTTTGAACTCCCAATAGAGAAAAGGGACATGAGGGTAAATATATTGACACAAAGCAAATTTTTGATGGTCAATTATAAAAAATGTAATATGACATATAATTAAATATTATTTAATAATATATTAAAAATCACGTATATAAAATAATATAATTTAAATATATAATATTTAAAAATAATACAAAATTATATTATATTTTTGAGCTATCAGTGTGGAAATGGGACATGAGGGTGAATAAATGATGACAGAGAAATCTTCAAAATGTCTTCAAAAATTATCAGCAACATAAAAAATATAATATGCAATATACATATAATATAATATATAACGTATACCATTTAAAAATAATAAAAATATATATATACACATTATATATAATATTTTGAACTATCAGTCTATCTTTACACAGAGGGAATTATGAATTTACAGCGAATCTGAATGACTCAAATGGATGGCGAGTATTTACGGCATGACTCTGTAGAGCTAAATCTTGTGTGAGGATTCGACGTGGGGACGGATGCTGTCACCGTGGCCCATTTTTCACTGGATCATCAAAAAGAGCATCAGAACCTTTGTCGGCAAAAGACAAGCTTGCACCGTCATCAGATTTGTTGCTATGCGAGTGAGTCTTTGTTCACACGGGCTCCATTTTGCTTATCTTTTCAAAACATCCCGGATACACAAGAGAGAGAGAGAAAGAGAGAAAAGAAGGCAGCGGTTACGCTACACACCAGAAAGTGTTTGCTGATTTGACAAGCTCCTACATACGCAGAGAGGTTGTTCAAATTAATCTCTGGCTGTTTATCATTCCTCAAGCGGCAGATCATCAGAAAGCGTTTACCTTCAATCTACGGCATTTCCATAGCAGCGTCTTCGTGTTTACATGTGATTTCCGTAGGGAGACCGACCTACTGTATGCATCGCTCTGTTATGTAACGGTCTTGTGTTTATTGTAGTTGGATAGTCGACGAAGGTGCAAATGAAAACACACGGCCCTGAGCTACTCCGAAAATCATTTCAACCTTTTGAATCAACCCCTCAATTTAGCAAATTAAGGCTCTCAGCCAAAGCGGGCCCTGTAAATGTATTCACTGGTAATGTGCCAATGCAGCTCAGGGAATTAACTTAATCATCTCCTTCATTTACAAAGCCAAGAGGACAATTACTGCCATATAGACGGCTGGTTGAAGCAATAAAGCAACGGATCATTCTGCTATCGCTCATTTTAAACTATGTGGCAATTTGCAAAGCATTAATTACATTTTGGTAATTGAGCAATTAGTCCAATCAGTCTGTTGTAGGGATAAGCTTGTGTGTAAGTCTCTGTGTTTTCAGTGTGACAACTACAGCTATACATTATATAGCAAAACCCTGCGTATCGTAGAAAACTATTATTTAGCTTGACTAGGGTGGCATAATCTACGTCAGATAACCCATCCCTAAAGATTTATACTGCATGAACAAAACAAACTTTGACTGTGAATGTCTTTTCCAGTCTTAGTGGGAAGTTTTAGTCAGAAAACAGTGCAGTATGGATCAGATTGTATGATGTTTTAATCAAAGCTCTGGCTATGTGAGAACAGGAGGTCTATATTACCTGGAGAGAGCCGTCCGGCAGCATTCCCATTCATCTCAATGACAGTCGTTCGGCTGCTGCAGGACGCCCTGAAGTATGCAAAGAAGAAAAAAAAGTCACACAGGGAAAATATTTCAAGTCAATAGGAAACTTTTAATAATCTCCAAAAAGAGTCAGGCAATTATAATATAACATATGAGCATGAGCAATATCACACACGTATATGGCTTTAGAACTAGTAACGAAGGAATGTTGAGTTGCTTCATTGAGCTTTTAAAACAATCAATGTATTAAAAGCACACTGTGTTATGTAGATTATTATGACAGAGAGATGGACTGAGTGAGTGTGTTTACCTGCATCTGATACAGCATTTATATTTCATATTCACACTAAAACATTAGTTTGAATGTCTGCTGAGGAAAGCAATATCTTTGTCGTGCTATCCTTTCATCTGTTAAGGGTGATTTCAGAACACAGCGCTGCTCAGTGCATTTGTTGGCTGCATCTTAGAAGATGTTGTTGAAAGTAAAAATAACTTGCATGTTTACAACAGCGTTTCAGTGTCTTTCAACATAAAAGTCTTTTCTGCTGACATGTAAAAATCACTGACATTATTATTAAATATTAATTTTAATATCAATAATATTCATCATACAGAACAGTTTTTTAGCCATTAAAATGTAAACCTCTCTAACCCTCTACCTATCGAAAGCATAAAATTTGTTAACTTATGGCACATGCCTCTGAAAAAAACCCAAAAAACAAATCAGTAAGATTGAATTTTTGGAATTCATATTTTTAAAACTTGTTTAAAAAGTGTTAGATTTCAAGTGACAACGTACAATTCCAGCAACTTTTACACTCAACCCAAATCATATTTTTTATGATTACTTTTAATAAATTTAGTTATGTATTATTGGCATTTTTTTCGAATGCTGGTTTAATAAACTTCCCTAATACCAACTATGGTAAATTCACTGTAAAACATTCTCTCACGGCTTGTGTGTGTGTGTGTGTCACTGCACAGCGTCTCCAACAGCCCTGCTCTAATGAGCACTGATAGGCAATAAAGGATGGGGGCGGGGCAATGCTAATCTAGGTCATTGCATATGTAAATGCACAGCTGGCCTCTCTCTCACTGTAGTGGAGATAGAGTGTCTGCATGTCAACCGATATTAGCTCCACAGAGGCAGGCATGCGGGCCGCAGGGTTACGGCAGTGGCAAACCGGCCCTGTGGTCTCATCGCAGAGAATTAACACCGCCACTAACAGTGTCAAAGCCAGAGGCTGTCGATGAACCCACACCCACTCTCAGTGTCAACAACCGGCCTGGGGCAGAGTCTGACTGACAGGAGGATTTCAGCTACATCCGCTTGTGTGACTATGTCACGACTAAACAGCATGCTTGTTCTGTTCCAAAACCAGTCAGATAACCCTAACTAGACAGTATTTTAAGACATCACAGGCCAAGTTGCATAGATTTGTGAGGCATGCAGTTGCTGCCTAGTAAATCAGCCACTTTTGAGGTTGTATTTGGGCTAGGGTGCCAATGTAGACAGGGAAATGGCTCACTTGGGTTTTGAACAGAGCTCTCAAAATTTGGCCAACAGGCTACAAACATATCTCGCTGTATGTGCGCTTTTGAGTCACTAGAGCAAACTCTCAAGGGCATGATAGAGTTCCCTTCAAATGTTGGTTGTTAAACTTTCTTTGTGGGCCGCAGGGAGTGATGATGTCAAAAACAACATTGAGGCTTATAGAGAGAAACCACAATATCATTACAGAGAGAGACCCATAGGAAAGAACAATCACAATGAGATCTAATTAATATTTTAGCGGCTTCTCCTACCTGTATACAGCCTTGAGATTAAACAGATCATAAATGGAGACTTGTCCGCTGCTTCTCATAGGTTTCTCTTACTTCAGAAGAGAGCTCAATAATGTCTCAAACTGTGCTCAGGTTTGTAAGGATACCAAAGTCTGCAAAACAAAAATCAGAGACTCGATATGAACCAGGGTTATTATAGTTACCTAAAACTAAAGCAAACAACAACAACAACAACAAAAAAACATTGTTCATTATTGAAAATAAATGTTAAATGAAATGAAAAACTTTTTTCTATTTCAACTAGCTAAGGTAGCATTTCTTATTTTATTTCAGTTTAACTTCATGTACCATAAACAGCAAACTAAAACAAAACCGAAAAACTAAAACAATAGAACTATGACAAAAACTTAAAAATAAAAATAAAACAATACATTGAAAAACTACATAAACTGCAAAAAATAAGTAAAAATAAAATAAACAAACAAACAAATAAATAAAGATTCATATTTTAGATTTTTTTAGTCCATTAGGAAATATTTTTTTCTTCTACTTCACAAAAATCTTGTGAGATTTATTACATATTACTTATTATCTTAATCTAAAAACATACACACATAGATACATACATACAACTAAAACTAATCAAAACTAAAACTAATTAATACAAGACAATAAATAAAAAAACTAATAAAATTAAAAAAGTATAAGTAAAAAAATAATAAAAAATATAAACAAAGCAAAAACTTAAAAACATAAAAATAATTTAAAATACTAAATACTATAATAGTATACTATAAGCACTGATAAAATAACAACAGATATATAAAAAAATATATATATATCTGTTGTTATTTTATCAGTGCTTATAGTAGACTATTATAGTATTTAGTATTTTAAATTAGATTTTATTTTATATATACAGTGTATATATATATATATATATATATATATATATATATATATATATATATATATATACATATATTAAATATAATGAAAATAATTATGAATTTATTATGTGAGTGATCTTGTTTTAAAGATACTCTTAAAAACAAACAATCTGGAACATTAGGAGAAACATCTGAGACTAAGTTGATGCTTCAAACATAACTGAGATCTCCTGAGCTATGAAAGAGAAACCTCTGAGCAATACATGTGAAGAGAGAGAGAGAGAGAGAGAGAGCAGTGGTGCCAGTATGCGCACAGATTGTAAACTTTGATACAGTCCCATGGTGAGAGACAGAGGAGGAAAAGAAAGAGCGACAGATGGGCGATCTCTCAGTAACTCAGCGATGACCTTTTCCTCTGATAACACATTACAACAGTACAACCGCGCGATCGCACGCTCGCGCAGGAGATGTGAGCAAAGGTCAGCATCAATCATGGATGGCGCGAGCGTGTGCGCGTTACTCGGCTCAGCTCTGACACTCTGTCATGTAGCCACACGTGAGGCCGTGTCAGGGGCTTCTGGGTTAGTTTGTCTTTTTTCACACGATTTCCAGACGGACTATCAGCGACTGTCACGCTGGGAGTCGCGCGAGGACGCAGTGATTTTGGAGAAAGAGCATTCAGGCTGCGGGTGGAAAGGTGACATTCAACAATACAAGCCAAACTGTCCATGTTTCCGTGTAAAGAGACAGACACGCGTTTGAGAGACACGTACGGACGAACGGTGTAGGATGAGAGCGTTTCTCAGAAGAATGTCAAGGAGCGAAAGGAGACGAGACTCAGGAAGGAAAAGAGAGCGAGAGGAGGAGAGTGTGTCAGTGTCAGGCCCTTGATGCGTCTGCCTGCTCTGTTCCTCTTTAATAACTTGTCAAATCAATAGCTCCCCGTCTGCTGCCCATCATGTCCGCGTGTGTGCGGGGAAGACAGGAAGAATGACAGGTCTACAGGAAGCTGAGCTTTACACATTGTGACATTTCCAGCGCTCACACATCAGCCGTCACCTCCGGATGCGCGTTTGCCGGTAAAGGAACGGTCCCGGTATCAGCGCTCTTGTAGCTGTGCTGCTGGGAATGAATCTGCAAACACAGAAAGATTATTTACAGGCAGGACTAGGGCTGCACGATTCTTGCTCAAATGTGAATAACGATTTTTCTCCATGGGAATTGAGATCACGATTATCATTTTTTCAACCAAAATTTTTTTAAGTTGTGACGTATTGTCAAGTATGGTGACCCATACTCGAAATTGGTGCTCTGCGTTTAACCCATCCAAGTGCACACACACACAGCAGTGAGTAGTGAACAAATGCGCGCGCGCGCGCACGCGCACACACACACACACACACACACACACACACACACACACACACACACCCGGAGCAGTGGGCAGCCATTTATGCTGCGGCGCCCGGGGAGCAGTTGGGGGTTCGGTGCCTTGCTCAAGGGCACCTCAGTCGTGGTATTGAGGGTGGAGAGAGCACTGGACATTCACTCCCCCCACCTACAATCCCTGCCGGCCGGAGACTCGAACCCGCAACCTTTCGATTACGAGTCCTACTCTCTAACCATTAGGCCACAACTTCCCCAAAATGTATTGCACTCAAGTACAAGAGAACAATACCAATAATAAAAATATTCACATGCACACGGGGCGTCGGCGTCAACGCCTCGAATGGAGTGGCGTCAAGCGTTGCCTCACTGGCATTGCACGCGGCAGAAGTTGAAAACTTTTGAACTTTTCAAGCACCAACGCAGGCGTCAGCCAATAAGATCGCCTTATGCAAATACCCTAGTGCAGACGCTAGCCAATCCCGTTCATGCAGCACCAGAAAAGTATGTGATAGGCTGTTATCACTATGACGGCACGTCAGCACCAGAGCCGTTGAGAAACAGTTGCACAAAAAAAAACAGAGTTGCACTCCCATAGGCTTCCATAGGAACTTAGGAATGTGTCTGCCGCCTTGTTCACGTCACGTGAGTGACAGCGGACCGTGGCCAATGAGGGAGAGGAGAAAAGTGATCGAGATTTATGATTGATTGGTGAATTAATAGTGTTTTGGTGTTGTGTGAGTGTGACCAATAACGTGTGAATGCAGCATGATCTGAATGCAGGGAAATACACGGAAGTGAATCGCTGTCATTTAGAAATGAGATCGCATTTATGTATGAATCGAGATCGTGATTTTTTTTTTTTCGATTAATCGTGCAGCCCTAGGCAGGACATTCTCATGTGGAATTGGCCAGGCTCTGTGTTTTCAGTTTTAGCAACAACTGAGCAGGTATGCATGGATTTCACTGTTTACACCTGTCTCGTGTAAACACTTGTGATCAAGAGCAAGGCCTCCTATTTTAGCTAAAGTGTTTGTTTGATTGACAGGTAAGTAGGAGTAAGTTCTTAACATGTTAATTGAACATCTTGTAGTCTTATAGGTTACTTTTAAGGAATAAATATTTTGAAAAAACAAACAAACGAAATATAATAATAAGAACTGGTTCTTGGTTCCCAGTGCTACAGAAAACCCAGTTGTGAAATATTTTATGGTTCTATTCAGTGCCTCTGAAATCCCACACATCAATGAAATTAAATGTAGAGAAAATGGAGAGTTGTCTCCTGCTTCTCAGATGTTTCTCCTTAGAAATGTGACTTGTGTCTCCTAGGGATTCAGCAATGATCTCAATAATGTCTCAAAATGTGCTCAGATTTGTCTTGAATTTATGAATTTTCTTACTCCATTAGAATTTTTTTTCTACTTAACCAATTTTTTTTTTTTTTTTTTTTTTTACATGTATCATCATTTAAAATCAAATTTCCAAGCAGGTAAGGATGGTTAGGATAGCAAAAAAGTAAATAAATATAAATAAATAAATTACATAAACTTTTTGCCATAATTTACTCACCCTCACATCATCCCAAAACTGTATGAGTTTTTCTTATGTTGAACATAAAATAAGTTATTTTAAAGGAGGCTGGTAATCAAATAGTTGATGGTCCCCCAATGACTTCCATATTATTTCTTTCCCTACTATGAAAGTCAATGGGGACCAACAACTGTTTGGTTCTTCAAAATGACAACATTTTCATTTTTGGGTGAACTAACCCTTTAAGAGGAACAAAAAAATGATATAATTCATATTCTTGAACTACAAAAAAGATTATTTCCCTTCTTCTCTTTTGCCTGACCATCCTCATTCAATACAGACACACATGCCAAAATGTTGGTGGTGAGAATGATCTATGAAACTGTGAGAAAATCAATTTCAGCAAACCTGAAACACAAAATCGATTCTGTGCACCCTGGCAGACTTTGGCACTGTTAGAGATGACAAGTTCACAGGTAGGTGTGTGTGTGTGTTGTGCCCTTACACCTGTAAAGCTGAACTGTGACACAATCAAAAGCAGCTTGTGATGGTATAAATACAGTAAAATAATATGTGCTGTAAAAATGTTTATCTGTGGGCAGGTCAAGGGCGTAGGTTTGATTTTGGCATTGCTGGGGACATAACGGCAGACAACAGACATTTAATTGTTTGATCAAAATTATTGCTAGGGACAGTTTAGTAGTAGGATTGTTTGAATACTCGAAAGAGAGTATTTCATATACATAAAACAAAAATGTGGCTCTAAACCTTGATCTAGACAAGATTTGATCTAGACAAGATTAGAAGTCCCGATCTAAATCAAATAATTCACGAACATGCTCCAAAGAGTCCTGATCTAAATCAAATAATTCACGAACGCGCTCCAAAGTCCCGATCTAAATCAAATGATTCACGAACGCGCTCCGAAGTCCCGAAGTCCTGATCTAAATCAAATAATTCACGAACATGCTCCAAAGAGTCCTGATCTAAATCAAATAATTCACGAACATGCTCCAAAGAGTCCTGATCTAAATCAAATAATTCACGAACACGCTCCAAAGAGTCCTGATCTAAATCAAATGATTCACGAACGCGCTCCGAAGTCCCGATCTAAATCAAATAATTCACGAACGCGCTCCAAAGTCCCGATCTAAATCAAATAATAACATGCTCCAAAGAGTCCTGATCTAAATCAAATAATTCACGAATGCGCTCCAAAGTCCCGATCTAAATCAAATGATTCACGAACGCGCTCCGAAGTCCCGAAGTCCTGATCTAAATCAAATAATTCACGAACACGCTCCAAAGAGTCCTGATCTAAATCAAATAATTCACGAACGCGCTCCGAAGTCCTGATCTAAATCAAATAATTCACGAACGCGCTCCGAAGTCCCGATCTAAATCAAATAATTCACGAACGCGCTCCAAAGTCCCGATCTAAATCAAATGATTCACGAACGCGCTCCGAAGTCCTGATCTAAATCAAATAATTCACGAACACGCTCCAAAGAGTCCTGATCTAAATCAAATAATTTACGAACGCGCTCCAAAGTCCCGATCTAAATCAAATAATTCACAAACGCGCTCCAAAGTCCCGATCTAAATCAAATAATTCACGAACACGCTCCAAAGTCCCGATCTAAATCAAATAATTCACGAACACGCTCCAAAGAGTCCCAATCTAAATCAAATAATTCACAAACATGCTCCAAAGAGTCCTGATCTAAATCAAATGATTCACGAACGCGCTCCAAAGTCCCGATCTAAATCAAATAATTCACGAACACGCTCCAAAGTCCCGATCTAAATCAAATAATTAACGAACACGCTCCAAAGAGTCCCGATCTAAATCAAATAATTAACGAACACGCTCCAAAGTCCCGATCTAAATCAAATAATTCACGAACACGCTCCAAAGAGTCCTGATCTAAATCAAATAATTCACGAACACGCTCCAAAGAGTCCCGATCTAAATCAAATGATTCACGAACGCGCTCAAAAGTCCCGATCTAAATCAAATAATTTACGAACGCGCTCCAAAGTCCCGATCTAAATCAAATAATTCACGAACGCGCTCCGAAGTCCCGATCTAAATCAAATAATTTACGAACGCGCTCCAAAGTCCCGATCTAAATCAAATAATTCACAAACGCGCTCCAAAGTCCCGATCTAAATCAAATAATTCACGAACGCGCTCCAAAGTCCCGATCTAAATCAAATAATTCACAAACGCGCTCCGAAGTCCCGATCTAAATCAAATAATTCACGAACACGCTCCAAAGAGTCCTGATCTAAATCAAATAATTCACGAACACGCTCCAAAGTCCCGATCTAAATCAAATAATTCACGAACACGCTCCAAAGAGTCCTGATCTAAATCAAATAATTCACGAACACGCTCCGAAGTCCTGATCTAAATCAAATAATTCACGAACACGCTCCAAAGAGTCCTGATCTAAATCAAATAATTCACGAACACGCTCCGAAGTCCTGATCTAAATCAAATAATTCACGAACACGCTCCAAAGAGTCCTGATCTAAATCAAATAATTCACGAACACGCTCCAAAGTCCCGATCTAAATCAAATAATTCACGAACACGCTCCAAAGTCCCGATCTAAATCAAATAATTCACGAACATGCTCCAAAGAGTCCTGATCTAAATCAAATGATTCACGAACGCGCTCCAAAGAGTCCTGATCTAAATCAAATAATTCACGAACGCGCTCTAAATCAAATAATTCACAAACACGCTCCAAAGTCCCGATCTAAATCAAATAATTCACGAACATGCTCCAAAGAGTCCTGATCTAAATCAAATGATTCACGAACGCGCTCCAAAGTCCCGATCTAAATCAAATAATTCACGAAGAATGCTCCAAAGAGTCCTGATCTAAATCAAATAATTCACGAACATGCTCCAAAGAGTCCTGATCTAAATCAAATAATTCACGAACGCGCTCCGAAGTCCTGATCTAAATCAAATAATTCACGAACATGCTCCAAAGAGTCCTGATCTAAATCAAATAATTCACGAACACGCTCCAAAGAGTCCTGATCTAAATCAAATGATTCACGAACGCGCTCCGAAGTCCCGATCTAAATCAAATAATTCACGAACGCGCTCCAAAGTCCCGATCTAAATCAAATAATAACATGCTCCAAAGAGTCCTGATCTAAATCAAATGATTCACGAACGCGCTCCGAAGTCCCGATCTAAATCAAATAATTCACGAACACGCTCCAAAGAGTCCTGATCTAAATCAAATAATTCACGAACGCGCTCCAAAGTCCCGATCTAAATCAAATAATTCACGAACATGCTCCAAAGAGTCCTGATCTAAATCAAATAATTCACGAACATGCTCCAAAGAGTCCTGATCTAAATCAAATAATTCACGAACATGCTCCAAAGAGTCCTGCTCTAAATCAAATAATTCACGAACATGCTCCAAAGAGTCCTGATCTAAATCAAATAATTCACGAACACGCTCCAAAGAGTCCTGATCTAAATCAAATAATTCACGAACACGCTCCAAAGAGTCCTGATCTAAATCAAATGATTCACGAACGCGCTCTGAAGTCCCGATCTAAATCAAATAATTCACGAACGCTCCAAAGTCCCGATCTAAATCAAATAATTCACGAACGCGCTCCAAAGTCCCGATCTAAATCAAATGATTCACGAACGCGCTCCGAAGTCCCGAAGTCCCGATCTAAATCAAATAATTCACGAACGCGCTCCGAAGTCCCGATCTAAATCAAATAATTCACGAACGCGCTCCAAAGTCCCGATCTAAATCAAATGATTCACGAACGCGCTCCGAAGTCCTGATCTAAATCAAATAATTCACGAACACGCTCCAAAGAGTCCTGATCTAAATCAAATAATTCACGAACACGCTCCAAAGAGTCCTGATCTAAATCAAATGATTCACGAACGCGCTCCGAAGTCCCGAAGTCCCGATCTAAATCAAATAATTCACGAACGCGCTCCGAAGTCCCGATCTAAATCAAATAATTCACGAACGCGCTCCAAAGTCCCGATCTAAATCAAATGATTCACGAACGCGCTCCGAAGTCCTGATCTAAATCAAATAATTCACGAACACGCTCCAAAGAGTCCTGATCTAAATCAAATAATTTACGAACGCGCTCCAAAGTCCCGATCTAAATCAAATAATTCACAAACGCGCTCCAAAGTCCCGATCTAAATCAAATAATTCACGAACACGCTCCAAAGTCCCGATCTAAATCAAATAATTCACGAACACGCTCCAAAGAGTCCCGATCTAAATCAAATAATTCACGAACACGCTCCAAAGAGTCCCAATCTAAATCAAATAATTCACGAACACGCTCCAAAGAGTCCTGATCTAAATCAAATGATTCACGAACGCGCTCCAAAGTCCCGATCTAAATCAAATAATTCACGAACACGCTCCAAAGAGTCCTGATCTAAATCAAATGATTCACGAACGCGCTCCAAAGTCCCGATCTAAATCAAATAATTCACGAACACGCTCCAAAGAGTCCCGATCTAAATCAAATGATTCACGAACGCGCTCCGAAGTCCCGATCTAAATCAAATAATTCACGAACGCGCTCCAAAGTCCCGATCTAAATCAAATAATTCACGAACGCGCTCCAAAGTCCCGATCTAAATCAAATAATTCACGAACGAGCTCCAAAGTCCCGATCTAAATCAAATAATTCACAAACGCGCTCCAAAGTCCCGATCTAAATCAAATAATTCACGAACACGCTCCAAAGAGTCCCGATCTAAATCAAATAATTCACGAACACGCTCCAAAGTCCCGATCTAAATCAAATAATTCACGAACGCGCTCCAAAGTCCCGATCTAAATCAAATAATTCACGAACGCGCTCCGAAGTCCCGATCTAAATCAAATAATTTACGAACGCGCTCCAAAGTCCCGATCTAAATCAAATAATTCACGAACGCGCTCCGAAGTCCCGATCTAAATCAAATAATTTACGAACGCGCTCCAAAGTCCCGATCTAAATCAAATAATTCACGAACACGCTCCAAAGTCCCGATCTAAATCAAATAATTCACGAACACGCTCCAAAGAGTCCCGATCTAAATCAAATAATTCACGAACACGCTCCAAAGAGTCCCAATCTAAATCAAATAATTCACGAACACGCTCCAAAGAGTCCTGATCTAAATCAAATGATTCACGAACGCGCTCCAAAGTCCCGATCTAAATCAAATAATTCACGAACACGCTCCAAAGAGTCCTGATCTAAATCAAATGATTCACGAACGCGCTCCAAAGTCCCGATCTAAATCAAATAATTCACGAACACGCTCCAAAGAGTCCCGATCTAAATCAAATGATTCACGAACGCGCTCCGAAGTCCCGATCTAAATCAAATAATTCACGAACGCGCTCCAAAGTCCCGATCTAAATCAAATAATTCACGAACGCGCTCCAAAGTCCCGATCTAAATCAAATAATTCACGAACGAGCTCCAAAGTCCCGATCTAAATCAAATAATTCACAAACGCGCTCCAAAGTCCCGATCTAAATCAAATAATTCACGAACACGCTCCAAAGAGTCCCGATCTAAATCAAATAATTCACGAACACGCTCCAAAGTCCCGATCTAAATCAAATAATTCACGAACGCGCTCCAAAGTCCCGATCTAAATCAAATAATTCACGAACGCGCTCCGAAGTCCCGATCTAAATCAAATAATTTACGAACGCGCTCCAAAGTCCCGATCTAAATCAAATAATTCACGAACGCGCTCCGAAGTCCCGATCTAAATCAAATAATTTACGAACGCGCTCCAAAGTCCCGATCTAAATCAAATAATTCACGAACACGCTCCAAAGTCCCGATCTAAATCAAATAATTCACGAACGCGCTCCAAAGTCCCGATCTAAATCAAATAATTTACGAACGCGCTCCAAAGTCCCGATCTAAATCAAATAATTCACGAACGCGCTCCGAAGTCCCGATCTAAATCAAATAATTCACGAACGCGCTCCGAAGTCCCGATCTAAATCAAATAATTTACGAACGCGCTCCAAAGTCCCGATCTAAATCAAATAATTCACGAACGCGCTCCAAAGTCCCGATCTAAATCAAATAATTCACAAACGCGCTCCGAAGTCCCGATCTAAATCAAATAATTCACGAACACGCTCCAAAGTCCCGATCTAAATCAAATAATTCACGAACACGCTCCAAAGTCCCGATCTAAATCAAATAATTCACGAACACGCTCCAAAGAGTCCTGATCTAAATCAAATAATTCACGAACACGCTCCAAAGTCCCGATCTAAATCAAATAATTCACGAACACGCTCCAAAGAGTCCTGATCTAAATCAAATAATTCACGAACACGCTCCGAAGTCCTGATCTAAATCAAATAATTCACGAACACGCTCCAAAGAGTCCTGATCTAAATCAAATAATTCACGAACACGCTCCGAAGTCCTGATCTAAATCAAATAATTCACGAACACGCTCCAAAGAGTCCTGATCTAAATCAAATAATTCACGAACACGCTCCAAAGTCCCGATCTAAATCAAATAATTCACGAACACGCTCCAAAGTCCCGATCTAAATCAAATAATTCACGAACATGCTCCAAAGAGTCCTGATCTAAATCAAATTATTCACGAACGCGCTCCGAAGTCCCGATCTAAATCAAATAATTCACGAACGCGCTCCAAAGTCCCGATCTAAATCAAATAATTCACGAACACGCTCCAAAGTCCCGATCTAAATCAAATAATTCACGAACATGCTCCAAAGAGTCCTGATCTAAATCAAATGATTCACGAACGCGCTCCAAAGAGTCCTGATCTAAATCAAATAATTCACGAACGCGCTCTAAATCAAATAATTCACAAACACGCTCCAAAGTCCCGATCTAAATCAAATAATTCACGAACATGCTCCAAAGAGTCCTGATCTAAATCAAATGATTCACGAACGCGCTCCAAAGTCCCGATCTAAATCAAATAATTCACGAAGAATGCTCCAAAGAGTCCTGATCTAAATCAAATAATTCACGAACATGCTCCAAAGAGTCCTGATCTAAATCAAATAATTCACGAACGCGCTCCGAAGTCCTGATCTAAATCAAATAATTCACGAACATGCTCCAAAGAGTCCTGATCTAAATCAAATAATTCACGAACACGCTCCAAAGAGTCCTGATCTAAATCAAATGATTCACGAACGCGCTCCGAAGTCCCGATCTAAATCAAATAATTCACGAACGCGCTCCAAAGTCCCGATCTAAATCAAATAATAACATGCTCCAAAGAGTCCTGATCTAAATCAAATGATTCACGAACGCGCTCCGAAGTCCCGATCTAAATCAAATAATTCACGAACGCGCTCCAAAGTCCCGATCTAAATCAAATAATTCACGAACATGCTCCAAAGAGTCCTGATCTAAATCAAATAATTCACGAACATGCTCCAAAGAGTCCTGATCTAAATCAAATAATTCACGAACATGCTCCAAAGAGTCCTGATCTAAATCAAATAATTCACGAACATGCTCCAAAGAGTCCTGATCTAAATCAAATAATTCACGAACATGCTCCAAAGAGTCCTGATCTAAATCAAATAATTCACGAACACGCTCCAAAGAGTCCTGATCTAAATCAAATGATTCACGAACGCGCTCTGAAGTCCCGATCTAAATCAAATAATTCACGAACGCTCCAAAGTCCCGATCTAAATCAAATAATTCACGAACGCGCTCCAAAGTCCCGATCTAAATCAAATGATTCACGAACGCGCTCCGAAGTCCCGAAGTCCCGATCTAAATCAAATAATTCACGAACGCGCTCCGAAGTCCCGATCTAAATCAAATAATTCACGAACGCGCTCCAAAGTCCCGATCTAAATCAAATGATTCACGAACGCGCTCCGAAGTCCTGATCTAAATCAAATAATTCACGAACACGCTCCAAAGAGTCCTGATCTAAATCAAATAATTCACGAACACGCTCCAAAGAGTCCTGATCTAAATCAAATGATTCACGAACGCGCTCCGAAGTCCCGAAGTCCCGATCTAAATCAAATAATTCACGAACGCGCTCCGAAGTCCCGATCTAAATCAAATAATTCACGAACGCGCTCCGAAGTCCTGATCTAAATCAAATAATTCACGAACACGCTCCAAAGAGTCCTGATCTAAATCAAATAATTTACGAACGCGCTCCAAAGTCCCGATCTAAATCAAATAATTCACAAACGCGCTCCAAAGTCCCGATCTAAATCAAATAATTCACGAACACGCTCCAAAGTCCCGATCTAAATCAAATAATTCACGAACACGCTCCAAAGAGTCCCGATCTAAATCAAATAATTCACGAACACGCTCCAAAGAGTCCCAATCTAAATCAAATAATTCACGAACACGCTCCAAAGAGTCCTGATCTAAATCAAATGATTCACGAACGCGCTCCAAAGTCCCGATCTAAATCAAATAATTCACGAACGCGCTCCAAAGTCCCGATCTAAATCAAATAATTCACGAACACGCTCCAAAGAGTCCCGATCTAAATCAAATAATTCACGAACACGCTCCAAAGAGTCCCAATCTAAATCAAATAATTCACGAACACGCTCCAAAGAGTCCTGATCTAAATCAAATGATTCACGAACGCGCTCCAAAGTCCCGATCTAAATCAAATAATTCACGAACGCGCTCCAAAGTCCCGATCTAAATCAAATAATTCACGAACACGCTCCAAAGTCCCGATCTAAATCAAATAATTAACGAACACGCTCCAAAGAGTCCTGATCTAAATCAAATGATTCACGAACGCGCTCCAAAGTCCCGATCTAAATCAAATAATTCACGAACACGCTCCAAAGTCCCGATCTAAATCAAATGATTCACGAACGCGCTCCGAAGTCCCGATCTAAATCAAATAATTCACGAACGCGCTCCAAAGTCCCGATCTAAATCAAATAATTCACGAACGCGCTCCAAAGTCCCGATCTAAATCAAATAATTCACGAACGCGCTTCCAAAGTCCCGATCTAAATCAAATAATTCACGAACACGCTCCAAAGTCCCGATCTAAATCAAATAATTAACGAACACGCTCCAAAGAGTCCCGATCTAAATCAAATAATTCACGAACACGCTCCAAAGTCCCGATCTAAATCAAATAATTCACGAACACGCTCCAAAGAGTCCTGATCTAAATCAAATAATTCACGAACACGCTCCAAAGAGTCCCGATCTAAATCAAATGATTCACGAACGCGCTCCAAAGTCCCGATCTAAATCAAATAATTTACGAACGCGCTCCAAAGTCCCGATCTAAATCAAATAATTCACGAACGCGCTCCGAAGTCCCGATCTAAATCAAATAATTTACGAACGCGCTCCAAAGTCCCGATCTAAATCAAATAATTCACGAACGCGCTCCAAAGTCCCGATCTAAATCAAATAATTCACAAACGCGCTCCGAAGTCCCGATCTAAATCAAATAATTCACGAACACGCTCCAAAGTCCCGATCTAAATCAAATAATTCACGAACACGCTCCAAAGTCCCGATCTAAATCAAATAATTCACGAACACGCTCCAAAGAGTCCTGATCTAAATCAAATAATTCACGAACACGCTCCAAAGTCCCGATCTAAATCAAATAATTCACGAACACGCTCCAAAGAGTCCTGATCTAAATCAAATAATTCACGAACACGCTCCGAAGTCCTGATCTAAATCAAATAATTCACGAACACGCTCCAAAGAGTCCTGATCTAAATCAAATAATTCACGAACACGCTCCGAAGTCCTGATCTAAATCAAATAATTCACGAACACGCTCCAAAGAGTCCTGATCTAAATCAAATAATTCACGAACACGCTCCAAAGTCCCGATCTAAATCAAATAATTCACGAACACGCTCCAAAGTCCCGATCTAAATCAAATAATTCACGAACATGCTCCAAAGAGTCCTGATCTAAATCAAATGATTCACGAACGCGCTCCGAAGTCCCGATCTAAATCAAATAATTCACGAACGCGCTCCAAAGTCCCGATCTAAATCAAATAATTCACGAACACGCTCCAAAGTCCCGATCTAAATCAAATAATTCACGAACATGCTCCAAAGAGTCCTGATCTAAATCAAATGATTCACGAACGCGCTCCAAAGAGTCCTGATCTAAATCAAATAATTCACGAACGCGCTCTAAATCAAATAATTCACAAACACGCTCCAAAGTCCCGATCTAAATCAAATAATTCACGAACATGCTCCAAAGAGTCCTGATCTAAATCAAATGATTCACGAACGCGCTCCAAAGTCCCGATCTAAATCAAATAATTCACGAAGAATGCTCCAAAGAGTCCTGATCTAAATCAAATAATTCACGAACATGCTCCAAAGAGTCCTGATCTAAATCAAATAATTCACGAACGCGCTCCGAAGTCCTGATCTAAATCAAATAATTCACGAACATGCTCCAAAGAGTCCTGATCTAAATCAAATAATTCACGAACACGCTCCAAAGAGTCCTGATCTAAATCAAATGATTCACGAACGCGCTCCGAAGTCCCGATCTAAATCAAATAATTCACGAACGCGCTCCAAAGTCCCGATCTAAATCAAATAATAACATGCTCCAAAGAGTCCTGATCTAAATCAAATGATTCACGAACGCGCTCCGAAGTCCCGATCTAAATCAAATAATTCACGAACACGCTCCAAAGAGTCCTGATCTAAATCAAATAATTCACGAACGCGCTCCAAAGTCCCGATCTAAATCAAATAATTCACGAACATGCTCCAAAGAGTCCTGATCTAAATCAAATAATTCACGAACATGCTCCAAAGAGTCCTGATCTAAATCAAATAATTCACGAACATGCTCCAAAGAGTCCTGCTCTAAATCAAATAATTCACGAACATGCTCCAAAGAGTCCTGATCTAAATCAAATAATTCACGAACACGCTCCAAAGAGTCCTGATCTAAATCAAATAATTCACGAACACGCTCCAAAGAGTCCTGATCTAAATCAAATGATTCACGAACGCGCTCTGAAGTCCCGATCTAAATCAAATAATTCACGAACGCTCCAAAGTCCCGATCTAAATCAAATAATTCACGAACGCGCTCCAAAGTCCCGATCTAAATCAAATGATTCACGAACGCGCTCCGAAGTCCCGAAGTCCCGATCTAAATCAAATAATTCACGAACGCGCGCCGAAGTCCCGATCTAAATCAAATAATTCACGAACGCGCTCCAAAGTCCCGATCTAAATCAAATGATTCACGAACGCGCTCCGAAGTCCTGATCTAAATCAAATAATTCACGAACACGCTCCAAAGAGTCCTGATCTAAATCAAATAATTCACGAACACGCTCCAAAGAGTCCTGATCTAAATCAAATGATTCACGAACGCGCTCCGAAGTCCCGAAGTCCCGATCTAAATCAAATAATTCACGAACGCGCTCCGAAGTCCCGATCTAAATCAAATAATTCACGAACGCGCTCCAAAGTCCCGATCTAAATCAAATGATTCACGAACGCGCTCCGAAGTCCTGATCTAAATCAAATAATTCACGAACACGCTCCAAAGAGTCCTGATCTAAATCAAATAATTTACGAACGCGCTCCAAAGTCCCGATCTAAATCAAATAATTCACAAACGCGCTCCAAAGTCCCGATCTAAATCAAATAATTCACGAACACGCTCCAAAGTCCCGATCTAAATCAAATAATTCACGAACACGCTCCAAAGAGTCCCGATCTAAATCAAATAATTCACGAACACGCTCCAAAGAGTCCTGATCTAAATCAAATGATTCACGAACGCGCTCCAAAGTCCCGATCTAAATCAAATAATTCACGAACACGCTCCAAAGAGTCCTGATCTAAATCAAATGATTCACGAACGCGCTCCAAAGTCCCGATCTAAATCAAATAATTCACGAACACGCTCCAAAGAGTCCCGATCTAAATCAAATGATTCACGAACGCGCTCCGAAGTCCCGATCTAAATCAAATAATTCACGAACGCGCTCCAAAGTCCCGATCTAAATCAAATAATTTACGAACGCGCTCCAAAGTCCCGATCTAAATCAAATAATTCACGAACGCGCTCCGAAGTCCCGATCTAAATCAAATAATTTACGAACGCGCTCCAAAGTCCCGATCTAAATCAAATAATTCACGAACGCGCTCCAAAGTCCCGATCTAAATCAAATAATTCACGAACGCGCTCCAAAGTCCCGATCTAAATCAAATAATTCACAAACGCGCTCCGAAGTCCCGATCTAAATCAAATAATTCACGAACACGCTCCAAAGTCCCGATCTAAATCAAATAATTCACGAACACGCTCCAAAGTCCCGATCTAAATCAAATAATTCACGAACACGCTCCAAAGAGTCCCGATCTAAATCAAATAATTCACGAACACGCTCCAAAGTCCCGATCTAAATCAAATAATTCACGAACGCGCTCCAAAGTCCCGATCTAAATCAAATAATTTACGAACGCGCTCCAAAGTCCCGATCTAAATCAAATAATTCACGAACGCGCTCCGAAGTCCCGATCTAAATCAAATAATTTACGAACGCGCTACAAAGTCCCGATCTAAATCAAATAATTCACGAACGCGCTCCGAAGTCCCGATCTAAATCAAATAATTCACAAACGCGCTCCGAAGTCCCGATCTAAATCAAATAATTCACGAACACGCTCCAAAGTCCCGATCTAAATCAAATAATTTACGAACGCGCTCCAAAGTCCCGATCTAAATCAAATAATTCACGAACGCGCTCCGAAGTCCCGATCTAAATCAAATAATTTACGAACGCGCTCCAAAGTCCCGATCTAAATCAAATAATTCACAAACGCGCTCCGAAGTCCCGATCTAAATCAAATAATTCACGAACACGCTCCAAAGTCCCGATCTAAATCAAATAATTCACGAACGCGCTCCAAAGTCCCGATCTAAATCAAATAATTCACGAACGCGCTCCAAAGTCCCGATCTAAATCAAATAATTCACAAACGCGCTCCGAAGTCCCGATCTAAATCAAATAATTCACGAACACGCTCCAAAGTCCCGATCTAAATCAAATAATTCACGAACACGCTCCAAAGTCCCGATCTAAATCAAATAATTCACGAACACGCTCCAAAGAGTCCTGATCTAAATCAAATAATTCACGAACACGCTCCAAAGTCCCGATCTAAATCAAATAATTCACGAACACGCTCCAAAGAGTCCTGATCTAAATCAAATAATTCACGAACACGCTCCGAAGTCCTGATCTAAATCAAATAATTCACGAACACGCTCCAAAGAGTCCTGATCTAAATCAAATAATTCACGAACACGCTCCGAAGTCCTGATCTAAATCAAATAATTCACGAACACGCTCCAAAGAGTCCTGATCTAAATCAAATAATTCACGAACACGCTCCAAAGTCCCGACCTAAATCAAATAATTCACGAACACGCTCCAAAGTCCCGATCTAAATCAAATAATTCACGAACATGCTCCAAAGAGTCCTGATCTAAATCAAATTATTCACGAACGCGCTCCGAAGTCCCGATCTAAATCAAATAATTCACGAACGCGCTCCGAAGTCCCGAAGTCCCGATCTAAATCAAATAATTCACGAACACGCTCCAAAGTCCCGATCTAAATCAAATAATTCACGAACATGCTCCAAAGAGTCCTGATCTAAATCAAATGATTCACGAACGCGCTCCAAAGAGTCCTGATCTAAATCAAATAATTCACGAACGCGCTCTAAATCAAATAATTCACAAACACGCTCCAAAGTCCCGATCTAAATCATATAATTCACGAACATGCTCCAAAGAGTCCTGATCTAAATCAAATGATTCACGAACGCGCTCCAAAGTCCCGATCTAAATCAAATAATTCACGAAGAATGCTCCAAAGAGTCCTGATCTAAATCAAATAATTCACGAACATGCTCCAAAGAGTCCTGATCTAAATCAAATAATTCACGAACGCGCTCCGAAGTCCTGATCTAAATCAAATAATTCACGAACATGCTCCAAAGAGTCCTGATCTAAATCAAATAATTCACGAACACGCTCCAAAGAGTCCTGATCTAAATCAAATGATTCACGAACGCGCTCCGAAGTCCCGATCTAAATCAAATAATTCACGAACGCGCTCCAAAGTCCCGATCTAAATCAAATAATAACATGCTCCAAAGAGTCCTGATCTAAATCAAATGATTCACGAACGCGCTCCGAAGTCCCGATCTAAATCAAATAATTCACGAACGCGCTCCAAAGTCCCGATCTAAATCAAATAATTCACGAACATGCTCCAAAGAGTCCTGATCTAAATCAAATAATTCACGAACATGCTCCAAAGAGTCCTGATCTAAATCAAATAATTCACGAACATGCTCCAAAGAGTCCTGATCTAAATCAAATAATTCACGAACATGCTCCAAAGAGTCCTGATCTAAATCAAATAATTCACGAACATGCTCCAAAGAGTCCTGATCTAAATCAAATAATTCACGAACACGCTCCAAAGAGTCCTGATCTAAATCAAATGATTCACGAACGCGCTCTGAAGTCCCGATCTAAATCAAATAATTCACGAACGCTCCAAAGTCCCGATCTAAATCAAATAATTCACGAACGCGCTCCAAAGTCCCGATCTAAATCAAATGATTCACGAACGCGCTCCGAAGTCCCGAAGTCCCGATCTAAATCAAATAATTCACGAACGCGCTCCGAAGTCCCGATCTAAATCAAATAATTCACGAACGCGCTCCAAAGTCCCGATCTAAATCAAATGATTCACGAACGCGCTCCGAAGTCCTGATCTAAATCAAATAATTCACGAACACGCTCCAAAGAGTCCTGATCTAAATCAAATAATTCACGAACACGCTCCAAAGAGTCCTGATCTAAATCAAATGATTCACGAACGCGCTCCGAAGTCCCGAAGTCCCGATCTAAATCAAATAATTCACGAACGCGCTCCGAAGTCCCGATCTAAATCAAATAATTCACGAACGCGCTCCAAAGTCCCGATCTAAATCAAATGATTCACGAACGCGCTCCGAAGTCCTGATCTAAATCAAATAATTCACGAACACGCTCCAAAGAGTCCTGATCTAAATCAAATAATTTACGAACGCGCTCCAAAGTCCCGATCTAAATCAAATAATTCACAAACGCGCTCCAAAGTCCCGATCTAAATCAAATAATTCACGAACACGCTCCAAAGTCCCGATCTAAATCAAATAATTCACGAACACGCTCCAAAGAGTCCCGATCTAAATCAAATAATTCACGAACACGCTCCAAAGAGTCCCAATCTAAATCAAATAATTCACGAACACGCTCCAAAGAGTCCTGATCTAAATCAAATGATTCACGAACGCGCTCCAAAGTCCCGATCTAAATCAAATAATTCACGAACGCGCTCCAAAGTCCCGATCTAAATCAAATAATTCACGAACACGCTCCAAAGTCCCGATCTAAATCAAATAATTCACGAACACGCTCCAAAGAGTCCTGATCTAAATCAAATGATTCACGAACGCGCTCCAAAGTCCCGATCTAAATCAAATAATTCACGAACACGCTCCAAAGAGTCCCGATCTAAATCAAATGATTCACAAACGCGCTCCGAAGTCCCGATCTAAATCAAATAATTCACGAACACGCTCCAAAGTCCCGATCTAAATCAAATAATTCACGAACACGCTCCAAAGTCCCGATCTAAATCAAATAATTCACGAACACGCTCCAAAGAGTCCTGATCTAAATCAAATAATTCACGAACACGCTCCAAAGTCCCGATCTAAATCAAATAATTCACGAACACGCTCCAAAGAGTCCTGATCTAAATCAAATAATTCACGAACACGCTCCGAAGTCCTGATCTAAATCAAATAATTCACGAACACGCTCCAAAGAGTCCTGATCTAAATCAAATAATTCACGAACACGCTCCGAAGTCCTGATCTAAATCAAATAATTCACGAACACGCTCCAAAGAGTCCTGATCTAAATCAAATAATTC
The DNA here is from genome assembly GCF_936440315.1 of Barbus barbus. Classification (NCBI taxonomy): domain Eukaryota; kingdom Metazoa; phylum Chordata; class Actinopteri; order Cypriniformes; family Cyprinidae; genus Barbus; species Barbus barbus. The sequence goes on along the minus strand of NC_136756.1, from coordinate 28,239,450 downwards.
ACGAACACGCTCCAAAGTCCCGATCTAAATCAAATAATTCACGAACACGCTCCAAAGTCCCGATCTAAATCAAATAATTCACGAACATGCTCCAAAGAGTCCTGATCTAAATCAAATGATTCACGAACGCGCTCCGAAGTCCCGATCTAAATCAAATAATTCACGAACGCGCTCCAAAGTCCCGATCTAAATCAAATAATTCACGAACACGCTCCAAAGTCCCGATCTAAATCAAATAATTCACGAACATGCTCCAAAGAGTCCTGATCTAAATCAAATGATTCACGAACGCGCTCCAAAGAGTCCTGATCTAAATCAAATAATTCACGAACGCGCTCTAAATCAAATAATTCACAAACACGCTCCAAAGTCCCGATCTAAATCAAATAATTCACGAACATGCTCCAAAGAGTCCTGATCTAAATCAAATGATTCACGAACACGCTCCAAAGTCCCGATCTAAATCAAATAATTCACGAAGAATGCTCCAAAGAGTCCTGATCTAAATCAAATAATTCACGAACATGCTCCAAAGAGTCCTGATCTAAATCAAATAATTCACGAACGCGCTCCGAAGTCCTGATCTAAATCAAATAATTCACGAACGCGCTCCGAAGTCCCGATCTAAATCAAATAATTCACGAACACGCTCCAAAGTCCCGATCTAAATCAAATAATTCACGAACATGCTCCAAAGAGTCCTGATCTAAATCAAATAATTCACGAACATGCTCCAAAGAGTCCTGATCTAAATCAAATAATTCACGAACACGCTCCAAAGTCCCGATCTAAATCAAATAATTCACGAACACGCTCCAAAGTCCCGATCTAAATCAAATAATTCACGAACACGCTCCAAAGAGTCCTGATCTAAATCAAATAATTCACGAACACGCTCCAAAGAGTCCTGTTCTAAATCAAATGATTCACGAACACGCTCCAAAGAGTCCTGTTCTAAATCAAATGATTCACGAACGCGCTCCGAAGTCCCGATCTAAATCAAATGATTCACGAACACGCTCCGAAGTCCCGATCTAAATCAAATAATTCACGAACACGCTCCAAAGAGTCCTGTTCTAAATCAAATGATTCACGAACACGCTCCAAAGAGTCCTGATCTAAATCAAATAATTCACGAACACGCTCCAAAGAGTCCTGTTCTAAATCAAATAATTCACGAACACGCTCTAAAGAGTCCTGATCTAAATCAAATAATTCACGAACACGCTCCAAAGAGTCCTGTTCTAAATCAAATGATTCACGAACACGCTCCAAAGAGTCCTGATCTAAATCAAATGATTCACGAACGCGCTCCGAAGTCCCGATCTAAATCAAATAATTCACGAACACGCTCCAAAGAGTCCTGATCTAAATCAAATGATTCACGAACACGCTCCAAAGAGTCCTGATCTAAATCAAATGATTCACGAACACGCTCCGAAGTCCCGATCTAAATCAAATAATTCACGAACACGCTCCAAAGAGTCCTGATCTAAATCAAATGATTCACGAACACGCTCCGAAGTCCCGATCTAAATCAAATGATTCACGAACACGCTCCGAAGTCCCGATCTAAATCAAATGATTCACGAACACGCTCCAAAGTCCCGATCTAAATCAAATAATTCACGAACACGCTCCAAAGAGTCCTGATCTAAATCAAATGATTCACGAACACGCTCCGAAGTCCCGATCTAAATCAAATAATTCACGAACACGCTCCAAAGTCCCGATCTAAATCAAATAATTCACGAACACGCTCCAAAGAGTCCTGATCTAAATCAAATGATTCACGAACACGCTCCAAAGTCCCGATCTAAATCAAATAATTCACGAACACGCTCCAAAGAGTCCTGATCTAAATCAAATGATTCACGAACACGCTCCGAAGTCCCGATCTAAATCAAATAATTCACGAACACGCTCCAAAGAGTCCTGATCTAAATCAAATGATTCACGAACACGCTCCGAAGTCCCGATCTAAATCAAATAATTCACGAACACGCTCCGAAGTCCCGATCTAAATCAAATGATTCACGAACACGCTCCGAAGTCCCGATCTAAATCAAATGATTCACGAACACGCTCCGAAGTCCCGATCTAAATCAAATGATTCACGAACACGCTCCGAAGTCCCGATCTAAATCAAATGATTTGCGATACATGAATTGTAGTCCCGCTCTAAATCAAATGTTTTGCGAACCTGCTCCGAAGTTCTTATCAAAATCAAATGATTCGCAATTTGCGCTCCTTAGTCCCGAGATGAATAATGATTTGCGAACCATCATTTGGGACTTCGGAGCTCGGATCAACTGTTCAATTTGCAAAATAATTCGCGAAGCCGCACCGAAGTTCCGATCAAATGTTTCAGGATGCACGCTGTTCTGATCTGAATGAAATGATTCGCGATACACAAAGTTCTGATCTGAATCAAATGATTCACAAAGCACTCAAAAGTCCCGATCTAAACCAAATGATTAAAGATATCCGATTTGAAGTCACGATCTAAATCAAACGATTCGCGACACACGATCCAATTGGAGCGCTTCGAAACAGTGGCACATTTTGCAATGCAAAACTGATTGTGAGTTTCAGAAAGCTCCATTTCACCCATTACTATATGTGCTTTTTAAAACTATTTCAATGTCAAAATTAAAAAATGAATGGCTCTTTTGATCTGTTTTTTACTAGTGAATTGTTTGAACTGAATGATTGAAGTTTGAATCAATGGGAGCTGTTCCATCATAAATGACTCACTCAGTTGAATTGGTTTGTCTCTTCCTCTGCTTTTCGCATCTTCAGCCATGTTTACACGAAGTACTACTACCGGCTTAGCTTGCTAGTTTTATGACTTTAACTGAACTAAGTGAAATGTATGATGTTTACAAATAAGATATAAATATTTTCCATTCCAAAGATCAAATACAACACAAATCTACGAACATATTAAGGTGAGGTAACCAGTTTACTGCTAACTAGTGAAAACACTCTTTCGAAAAAGAAGAATCCAAGGCACTTCTTCTGGTCCAAAAAAGTTAATAAATTAACCATTTTGGACCAGAAGTGCCTTGGATTCTTCTTTTTCGTAATAGTTGTTTCAAACCCAACTAAGAGCACCTTTTGGGACTACTTCACAAGGTCCTTAATCAGCAAGCAGCACTTCAAGATGTCTCCTGCGATCTAGTGAAAACACTCTATTAATGTAACGAGCTGCACCTCAAAATACATGTTCGATGGAAACGATCAAGTTCTAGCTTCTTTCACTCTATTTTAAATAGTTTGACCTCTGCAATTCAGTTGTTGACAGTTCAATAGTTAAAAGCAGTTAAAAGCATCCAATCATCTCATAACACTGAAGTAAATGTTAAATTTATCAGTATATATTGTAATAAATATTTGAGAAATTGTGATATCTGATTGTTTTAGTCTATATAGAGTGATAGTCAATGTAAAAAAGAGCAATCAGCATAATAACATAAAGAGTGTAAACTTTCTCATTCAACTGAACTGTTCATATATTTTTTAAACACTTCGACTACATTACATTTACGCCCATTAAATATACGTCCTTGAAAGCATGCAGTTTTCTAGCGTATTTCTTTTAACTTCTCAGCTAATATCAGTGGTATGACCTATTTCAGATGGAGCCAAAATTACAGCAACAGTGGTTACATACATATATTTAATTGTTTGATCAAAATTATTGCTAAGGACATTTTTAGTAGTCATGGGATATTGGTAGGGATATTGTCCCTAAACTCTATACGCCATTGGGGCAGGGTATCTAGTTCAGATCAGATAGGTGGAGAAGCAGGCCAGTTCAGACAGAAGTATGCAGATCCCAGAGCTATTTCTGTAGGAAAAGAATGCATGGGATAGTTCACCGAAAATCATCTATCATTTACTCACCCTCAAGTTGCTCCAGGCCTGTACGAGTTTCTTTCTTCTGTTGAAGACAAAAGAAGATATTTTGAAGAATGTTGGTAAACAAACAGATGATGGTAGCCACTGACTTCCACAGTGTGGAAAAAATACTATGGAAGGCAGTGGCTACTGACTGTTACAGGTTTGGGGTGTCCATCAATGCGTTTTTGCAACAGTCATACACATCTGTCTAGCACGTGTTTACATAGAAAACAATCAAAAAGTAGCAACTTGGAATGAAAAATTAGTTCTGTATAAATGGCCCCAAAGAATGTTCAACTTTGGGTAAACCGCAGTGCTCATCACTGTCACTTTTTAGTCAGCCGTCCAGTCACAGTGGACGGGGGCAAGGCAAATACCACACCAACCAACCGTCACATCCTGCTTGCATTACGACTAAACAACAATAGAGGAGAAGTTAATATTGCATATCTCCAAGTATTCATGCCTGTACCGGATGGGATTCCCTACTTCATATATTGACATGGAAAATAATGCTTGCAACATTTCAGTCACAATGCGTTTGCCATGTTACTTCTGCCGATATTCCATATCATAGCAACCAAAGCATCTCAACTGAAAAAGTGCTCACAGCTAGGCGTTTTCAGCTGGTTAAAACGCTTTGGTGTACACATGGCCTAAATTACAATATTTTGAGTGTCCTATCCCTTTAATAATAAGCAAATGAAATATTGTTGAGCACACCTACATATTCCATTAGTCTCAGATTTGCCTGTCACTTAAAAAAGTGAACAGTGTTTGCTTACATATTGATCAGACGGCCTATTCCTGTCTTGGTCGGCTTTATTTACATTTATGCATTTAGCAGATGCAATTTATAAAAGTGGAATAATTTGTCAAAAAGCCAACAACTTAACATAAATGTCAGGATTACAAAACAACTAGATTAGGACACAAACTAGAGAACAGAAGGAACGCAGAGAAGGCTATAGTCTGAATAAGCCACAATGTGGGCCAGAGTCAAAAGCCTGGCTACGTGATACTAAACCTGGTCAGTGCAGTGTTTTTCTGTCCATGTTCAAAGATCCAGCAAGTCGAGCTCCAGAGGAGGAGGAGGGATGGCCTGGGGCGCCGCCCCCAGCAGAGAGAGCCTGTGCTGGACATCCCGCTCTGAGCCCTGTGAGCTCTGAAGAAGAAAAGCCAGGGAACCATAACAATACCATTTTTACCCTTTCCCTTCTTTTTTTAATGGCTAGGGTACAAAGGCGTGCTTTGGTGTCAAACCTCTCTTTATTTATTAATTTTATTTTTTTTTTGGGAGTAACATGGACCAACTTTGGCCGAGGCTACCTTATCCTTGCTGCTTTTTCCACCAGCGGTGGTTTTCATTAGCACTAAATGAAGGACTTCATTACCAGTGTGTCCTCACTCAAACTGCCCCACCAAAAGGGCATGCGAGCACATTTCTAAACCTAAATTAACTCCATGATGAAGGTCAAGAGCAGCAGATCTGTACGGAGGTACTTCTAATGATCACGTAGTATTGCAGACATATGTTTTCCTTCAGCACGTGTTGGACTTTGGGGGGATGGCCTGGTTTTACACGAACACTTTGGCCTCTAAAGTCCAGCAGATAATGATGTTACTGATGGAACAAATAGATCACATCCCATAACGATGCCAAATAAATGACAAACTAAGGTATCCAAAGGAAACTAACAAGCACACTTGTTTGTAGTGGCTGTTATTTTTCTGGAACACCTTATATTGGTCTAAAAATTGCTTCTTGGTTCCTATTTTGCATTTGTTAGTTTTCCTAACAAAGTACCTTTAGGTGAAGAACTTTTAATATGCAGGGTCAGTGGGTGACAGATGGATACAAAGCATTCGCAGATGATGCCGTCAACACAATAATTATATTACACATATATTTTTACTTCAGAAGCCATTTTACTTTCCTGATGTTGCTAGATACTAATCATTTAAACTGAATGAAATAATCTAAAAATCCCAAATCTGACTTTAAGTATAACACATATACATAGATATATACATATAAAAACTAATAAAGAAAAAAAAAAACTCACAAGAGACTGAATGACCTTGCTGAACCATAGTAGATCAAATATGGAAGGAAAATACTTTGATATTTCCTGATTTTATTCCTAGTTAATAAAATAGATGTTAAACGTATCCTAAATATATTAATTTTTATATTTTTATTTGTTTTATTATTTTATATTCCAGATTTTCTTAAGCTATACACACACACACACACATACACACACACACACACACATATATATATACATATATTTATTGTTATATATAGAAAAATAAATTCAAATACCTTTATTTGATTATATTTCAATATATTAAAATTATGTACATTTTGAAATATCTTGAGCTATTAACATTTCTGGACCATTTTAATTATTTTTTTAAAGAACATTCCAGAACATCACTGTTTAATTTCAAAGAGGAAATGTTTCCATTTTTAAACTGACTTGACAGGTAAAGTCTCACACTAAGAGTTGTTACCTGTAGCAGAAGAACCGCTTCTCAATATTATTAACTCATCGTTATCTTTAGATCACGTCCAAAAACCATTCAAGCTAGCGGTTATTAAGCCTCTTATTAAGAAACCACAACTAGATTCTAATGAACTGGCAAATTACAGACCCATTTCAAATCTTCCGTTTATGTCTAAAATTTTAGAAAAAGTTATGTCTGCTCAATAGTGCTCCTTCTTACAAAAAAATGATCTCTATGAAGAATTTCAGTCAGGTTTCAGGCCTCACCATAGTACAGAAACTGCACTTGTTAAAATTACAAATGACTTGCTTCTTGCTTCAGACCAAGGCTGCATCTCATTGCTAGTATTGCTTGATCTTAGTGCTGCATTCGACACTATAGACCATGATATACTCATAGATCGATTACAAAACTATACTGGTATTCAAGGGCAGGCTTTAAGATGGTTTAGATCCTACCTGTCCGATCGCTACCACTTTGTTCATTTAAATGGGGAGTCATCTCAATTATCACCAGTAAAGTATGGAGTACCACAAGGATCTGTCCTAGGTCCTCTGCTATTTTCAATATACATGTTGCCCCTTGGCAATATTATTAGAAAATACGGGATTAATTTTCATTGTTATGCTGATGATGCTCAACTATATATCTCAACAAGACCAGATGAAACTTCTAAACTATCTAAGATAACAGATTGTGTAAAAAATTTAAAAGATTGGGTGACCAATAATTTCCTCCTATTAAATTCAGATAAGACAGAGATATTACTTATTGGACCAAAAAACAGTACACAGAATCTCTTGGATTACAATTTGCAACTAGACGGATGCACTGTTACGTCCTCTAAAGTCAAAAATCTGGGTGTTATATTAGACAGCAACTTGTCCTTTGAAAATCATATTTCCCATGTTACAAAAACAGCATTCTTCCATCAAGCTTCGAAACATGCTACCTGTTTCTGATGCAGAAAAGCTAGTTCATACATTAATGACCTCTAGACTGGACTATTGTAATGCACTGCTAGCACAGCGGCTAGAGTTCTTACCAGGTCAAGAAAATATGATCATATTACCCCAATTTTACAGTCTCTGCACTGGCTACCTATTCAGTTCCGTATCATTTACAAAATATTATTACTTGCCTATAAGGCCCTAAATGGTTTAGCTCCTGCGTACCTAACTCGTCTTCTACCACGCTACAATCCAACCCGCTCCCTAAGGTCGCAAAACTCTGGACTTTTGGTAGTACCTAGAATAGCAAAGTCCACCAAAGGAGGTAGAGCTTTTTCACATTTGGCTGCCAAACTCTGGAATAGCCTTCCTGATAACGTTCGGGGTTCAGACACACTCTCTGTGTTTAAATCTAGATTAAAGACACATCTCTTTAGCCAAGCATTCACATAATGCATCTTATAATCTTGTACTGCAGTTATATCTGATCAAATGTACATTATTATTATTCTTTAGCTTGGGTTAAACAAATAATTTTTGCTTAGATGGAACAGCAGCTATGTTAATTAGGTCTCTATTTGTTTCTCTGTTGATTAACATCCCGTGGTAACTAGGAATGACAGAAGCTTCAGTCTGGATCCAACCCTTAAATGATCTGAGATGACCGAACACCTGAGAAAAAATAATGCCAACCCCTCAGAGGATGCCAATGCTCAGACAACATACAGAATTACCAAATTTTGCCATAAGTTAAATATATTAAGGTTCTGCAATATATAAATATATTGTGGAAACTTAATTTCCTGTACAGCTGCTTTGCAACTATTTGTATTGTAAAAAGCGCTATACAAATAAACTTGAAACTTGAACTAACAGCTAACAAACACACTCAGGGTGCAGTACAGCAGGTGTTGTCTGTGGCCCTGCTCCATAATGTATGTGACATCGGAGCGCAGGAACGGCTCACTGTCGGACACACATGTCAGGGCCGCCTCAACCTCGCATCTCCACGGAGCAGCCCAACACACGCCTGACAAATCTGTACAAGCAGTCATCTGCTCACTCAGCTGCACACACACACACACACACACACACACACACACACACACACACACACACACACACACAAAAAGCAAAAAATGCTGCTTCACAGTGAGAAAAGTCACAGCGATCAATAGCAGACTGCAGAAGATATGCCAAGTTCTGTGTTACTCCATGCTTTATTACTTTGAAAATGTTTTGTTTAATATACAGTAAAACAATGTGCTAGCAAAGACAATGTAATGGGTTCAACACCAAGGGAATGTGTGAATTGATGAACTGTACCTTAGATTGACTGTAAAAGTGATTGCACACTGAGTCCGAAATTCTCATCCGAAATTTTCGCACATTAAAAAATAAATACGACCTCACGTTGTGTCAGTAACTTGACAGTACACTGCCTACGAAACACTCGTCTGTCATAAAAAAATTCAGATCAGGTTCAATTTTCTGTGTTTTCGCATCCGTAGCAAGCATTTTGATAGGAAAGAATGACGAATACGAAAAGAAAATTAAAAAACGCATGTGAAAATTGCGGACTCAGTGTGCAAGGACCTGAAGTCTTATACATAAAAAATGTCTGCTAAATGCATGAATGTAAATGTGTAAGTTTTTTTTTATTATTGTTTTCATTTTACTTTAAGTAAAAAAAAAGATTAAACCTATTTTCAGCATAATATTTTAACACTGCGACTGATTTGTTAGTGATGACTGTGTGTGTGTGTGTGTGTGTTTATATATAAATTAAGTTTTTACCATTATTCATCATACTGCCTTTAATTAAAGATGATTTAATTTCATTAAAATTAATGCATTAAAGAAATGAAATGATAGATAGAACGATAGACAGACAGACAGACAGATGTAGATCTGAAGAGAGAAATTAATGCTTTACACTAATATATTTAGTCTAGTATAGTAAAATATTACAGCAAAGAGAATACAAAGAGCAACAGGATGGATGGATAGAAAGGATAGAACGATAGATAGAACAGCAGAGAGAGAGATAGACAGAGAGACAGACAGACAGACAGACAGACAGACAGAGATAGATAGATAGATAGATAGATAGATAGATAGATAGATAGATAGATAGATAGATAGATAGATAGATAGATAGATAGATAGATAGATAGATAGATAGATAGATAGATAGATAGAATGACAGACAGACAGATGAGATATAACAATAGATGGACAGACAGAATGACAGACAGACAGATAGCTGTAGATCTGTGGAGAGAGAGAGAGAGATGCTGGAGGTCTCTGGGGGCAGGATTATGTGTCTGTATGCCCCAGGCAAGGCTGTTCTGAGGGGGATTAGGCCTCCAGACCTGCTCCTCGGCTGGATTACCTCTCACTGCCTGCCTCTCCTGCTCTTTATGGAACAGCAGCGACTCAAAGCTCTTCCTCTCCAACACACCACTGACATCTGCATCTCGTCCTCTGCACCAATTACTCTGCAATACATGTGGAAAAACATGTGTTTATTTGATTAACCGAGCTGATGAGCTCCTCGTTATTGATTTCAAATATAAGTGTTACAGTATTAAAAATCACAATTATAGACATACTATGTATTCATAAATTCCGTTTTTTCCCTTGCTCTCACCTCGGCAGTTCAACCAGACAAATTCCAACATCTCAGAGCAAGGATTCCTCTTCCCCAAATATTAAGCTCGGTCCCTGGTGCCGCATTACTTGACGAGCAGCATGAAGTGTGGCATATTTTTGTCCCCGTGTCACTGATGGACCATGGCTGGATATTACTCAACTGTGCAGGTGAGTTTGTGCAGATATTGTTAAAATTCTAAAGGTCAGTCCCAGAGCTGCTTGTTGCTGCTCGCGGTTGCACTCGAGTGAAGACGGAGTACCGACCATCAGCTCGTGTGATTTGCAAGTCTGCCAAGCTGCAAAGATACCATTTTTACATCTGTGCATTTGAAGCACACTCTTAAATTTAAAAATCACAGAATTCTGTGCAGAGAAACTGGCAGCTGCGCTCTTTTATTTATAAGATTTTTTTTTTTTTATTGGCTATTTAATTGATTGTAGGACCCAGTGAGCTACCTTGCTGTCAGTTGTGTACATAGGCAGCACCCTTCTAAGGGAAACTCCTAACTGCAGTGGAACTGACTTGACTGATTTGGAAACTCCATGCAAATTGCATGAGATTTGACTCACATTTGATTCCATTCAATTGGTAAATATAGTAAAAAAAAAAACTTTTTTATTTTTAATTAATTCAAATAAAATAAACATCAACTGAAATACAATAAAATAAAATATACAAAAATGTATTCTAATTTATTCAGCTACTTGCCAAAGCAACAATTCTCATTTTCATTTAGTTTAACTTGATGTACTAAAAAACTAAAACTGAAATTTAAAAGAAATTAAAATAACTATATATATATATATATATATATATATATATATATATATATATATAAACCTATACAGACAGTAGACATAAAAATACACACACACACACACAACACAATTACTAAAATTATTTTTAAATAATTAAAAATAAAATAAAACAATAATTGCATTTTAATTATACTAACAAACACTGATCTAGAGTTTGATGTTTGCATATTGCTATACTAACAATGCAATAATCTAATCTGATATACATATTATAAATGCACAACATAAATATGGGATAAAATAGTCCCTTTTAATTAGCTTGTACTATTTTTGTCTTTTCAGTAATGAATAAAATGTTAGATTTATAATCAAATTTCAATTCACCCACCATCTTGAATGATTTTTCAGAGCTAATTTTAAGCAATGTGGGATTGATTTCCATGTCTTAGTGAAGTATGTATTTAAATTTAACCAACTCTTACTTTATCTTAGGTGTCCGTTGGAGCACCTATGATCCCTTAAAATACTGTCTTGGTAGGCAGTTCACTAGGATTTGTATCAGAGCTATTATGTTTCAGGGAATACACCGATATATAAAAATATACATATCACACATACTTTCTGCCAGCTTATGATGTGCATCTCACAATAGTTACACACTTAACTCGGTAACGCGCGTTTAATTGGCCCTGTCTGAGAACGGAAGCGTGTTTTACAGTATTGAATCTTGAAATAGAATAAATACACTTGGCATGCTCATTATTGCTAATCCTGAGAGGCTAGCGAGTGTTTGTGTGTGTGTGTGTGTGTGTGTGTGTGGTGGGATGTAGACAGTTGGCAAGCGCTGCAGCTCCTTAACAAGCCCGACACACACTCGTACACACTCACACACACACTGTGCTCTAACCCCACACACTGAAGGTCAGTGACCTGCATATATTAGGCGCGCCACTGAATGCAAATGAGCCGGCCTGACTCGTCCTGTCTCCCTTCCTCTGCCACGCTGATCTCTGCTCGGCATATCCAAACACAATAATGCTCTTAAACTCTTACTTTTCCCAAACTCGGTTTAAGTTGAAGTTCAGTGTCATGTCATGCCTATACAGGCCTCTTTTTTGGCGTCTCTGTTGTGATATATATTATGGTTCAATATAACATAAAATGGTGTGAAGTGCATAATATCATTAGTTGTTTTGCTAAGCATCTTGATTATGTTCAGACTTTACTGGCTCAAACTTCTGGTTAGGGATTTGAACAAACCCATTACCCGACATCTGTGCGTCCTGACCAGGTCAGCGATGAGCAATCTGTCCACTGAAAGCAAAAAAAAGCTGTGATGTGGCACAATGACAGCCAACTGGAACATAATTGTTCGTTAACATAGTTATGTAGAGCGAGATTTAGAAGGATACATAGATGGATAAAAAGACAGAATGATAGACAGACAGACAGACAGACAGATAGATAGATAGATAGATAGATAGATAGATAGATAGATAGATAGATAGATAGATAGATAGATAGATAGATAGATAGATAGATAGATAGATATAGGTAAATATATAATAAATATATAAATAGATAGGACTGACAGGACAACAGACAGACAATTTTGCTCTCAATTTCTACACAATATAATATTTTAGGACTTTATGTAACTAGAAAAATGTATATTAACTGTGTTTTTTATTATTTACGTGACCTTTTGAGGTCTAGACATTAGGTTACCTCATATAGCCCAGGATTTCCAAAACAGTGAGAAAACTAGCTTATTTTAATGCTCTCGTTTTGTCTAATTTGAAGTCATCTTTAGGTCCCGTCGTTGAGAAACGCTGATTTATGATACTAAGATCTTAATAGTGATTTTTCTGTTCTATGAGCAATTTATGATTAAAGGAACACTCCACTTTTTTTGAAAATAGGCTCATTTTACAACTCCCCTAGAGTTAAACGGTTGAGTTTTACTATTTTTGAATCCATTCAGCTGATCTCTGGGTCTGGCGGTAGCACTTTTAGCTTAGCTTAGCATAGATCATTGAATCAGATTAGACCATTAGCATTTGGTCATAAAAAATGACCAAATGCAAATGTTAGTTACATCGTGTACTAAGGCCGATATTCGTATTCTTCAACTAGGTAACTAGTTATGATATAGCTGGGGACTACTTTCAGGTGCTGCGTAATATCATTGCGCCTGCTGCACCCATGGTACGGCAGAAAAGTTCCTTGATTATTACGCCGGAATGAGAGTATAGTTCCTAGCCATATCAGCCCAGAAAATTAGATGGCCCTCACTGCAGAACACAAGATCCAGGGGGCGTGGTTGGATCTAGATCCAATTTCTCCCACCTTACATTTACCTAAACCTACCCGTCTCCACCCCCTGATCCCTAAACCCACCCATTCCCACACCTAAACCTACCATCTCCACCCCCTAGATGTGGATCCAACCCCACCCTCTGGAACTTTGTTCTGCAGTGAGGGGCTACTGTAGAAAATTGCAACTTTTCATTTTCCGTTGGTCTTAGTACACGATGTAACTACAGAAGAGTCAAGTTTTAAATAGGAAAATTATCGAAACTCTTTGGTCATTTTTGATTCAATGATCTATGCTAAGCTAAGCTAAAAGTGCTACCGCCAAACCCGGAGATCGGCTGAATGGATTCAAAAACGGTAAAACTCAACAGTTTAACCCTAGGGGAGTTGTAAAATGAGCCTATTTTAAAAAAAAATAGGAGTGTTCTTTTAAAATTTAAGGAGAAAATGTCATCTAATAGAAGCGTTTGAGATTTTTCTTTCCTGTGGGTGAAATATTTGATATATTGCAAAGGCATGAAATCATACTAGTAATATAAAGGCCGTAAACAGTCAAGCATAAAAATGCATAAAACAATGCATGCAAAGTTAGCATGTTTGATTTTTTTAAGGCCCAAATTTGTCCAAAACATGTTTTGCAATTTTTAAATGCATTCCTATTGGACGCTGAAGTTGTTAGGTGCGTGCATGAATTAAAGGCCACCATATGACACACTCTCCAGCAAAAGCTCTTCCTAAAGTTGCACGCCAGTTATGTAGACACCCGAAAAATATTCACAGAGCAGCTTAAGCGGGTTCCAGCTGTCTGTGTTTGTCAAAGAAACGGACATTCTAAGAGAAGCTCGATTTGTTTTGCATGCCAATCGCGAGCTTCCGTAAAACCATGACCAATTAACACAATAACATGTCCAGAGCCTTTGGTAAACGAACACAGCCGTGTGTTTATATGCACACACCCACGCACGAGCACACACACCCCCTCCGAGCGCTCGCTGGCACACATATGTGGGCTCTCTGAATGTTGGCAGCGTGTTAGTCTTGCAGCGGAGTGGATAAGATGTGCTGTCAGGTCTTGTCTGCAGGCAGTGTGTGTGTATTCCCTGCCACAGAGACTAAATAGGAATTTAATTCTGTTAACAGCCAGTTCACTGCGAACTCTGCGGGGCCCGGACCCCCAGTCCACCAGGCGGTAGGAGCCCGTGAAGGAGCAATAACTGCTGGGAGCCAAATAAAAAATCGATGAAGATCTTCGCGGCTACGGGAGGAGTATAACGGCGATTTCTGCTTTATTCTCTCCAGACCTGAGCTGAGGAAAGTGCCATTGATTTTCCCTCTCTCTGCATCTTAGCCTTGTTCTCTTTCAATAAATATCAGTGTGTGTGGACGCGCAACGAGGGCGAAACGTGTCGACCCCAGCACTAGAGCTGAGGACCTACGCCTGTGTCCCGCGGTAGGACTGTCGGTCAACAGCGTTTGGAAGTTGAATTGCGTACCTCTCAGCCACTAGTTCAGAGGATTCCTCATCCTCGCAACTGCACTTGCGCTTATTCTCTGTGCATTCGCTGACAATGGACATGTGCCCATGTTTTATTCAGCTCCCTTTAGATCAATAATGCACTGTGAAGCCGAGTCTTGGAGAGAGAGAGAGAGAGAGAGAGGGAGGGAGGGAGGGATTGAGGTAGAAGAGTCAGAACATCATTGCACACAAACTCACAGACTGAGTTTATAAAGACTAAAATCTTCTTTCAACACCATCAGCTTCATTTAGCTTCAGTTATGTCTCCCTCTTCAGGGCACAGAGTACAATGAATTCCAGTTTAAAGAGCCTCAAACTCTAATCTGCATGTTCTTGATTAGTTAAACTCTAAAATCTGGGAACAATCTGAGCAAGAAAAAAAAACTCTACCCAAAATAAGATTTTTAAGCGGATTAAAAGTGCTAATGTTGCACTGCTGAAAATAAAATTGCACCCAAATGTCTGTGCCTAGAATTATAATCATTTATGGATTATCAATACTATATAGCAGGGGTATTATAGATAAATAAAAGTATATTTAAAAAAAAAAAAACTTTAACTGACATAAAATAAACAAAACATTTTATTTAAGATAGTTTTAAGCAAAAACAATTATTTTAATTAATAAAAATTAAATATTGTTTAAAAATGTCTAACAAAAATAATAAAAGCTAAAACTAGAACTAAAATATATAAAAAATAAAGCTATATAAAATAAAACTATGAAAATAAAACTAAAAAATGAATTCAACATATTAGTAAAAATAGCATTTCAATGAGTTTTGCATGAGACAGCGGTCATTTCACACAAACATCTGACCTAATAATCCAGTGATTGACCGATCAGATGCAAATATTCCAGAGACACACGGAATAAACAGAATTATTTACAATTCTAAACAGTTGGTCTGTATGTGCTAATTGGAGACATTTAATTCCATATGAAAACGCCCTAAAGCAGCTCGTATCCTGTGACTCGTGGTCCCCAGTGTCACACGCAAGAGTGACAAAGCTTCCATCTGTCAGCGAGGACCAGAGGTCCCAGAAAAGGCCAGACCTGCACTGAGGGCCGATCCAGCCAACAGCAGGGGCCCGGGGACAGAAGACACACTAAAGAAACAGCAGTCAGGACAGACAGTCTGTCACACAAACACTCCTCATATCCTGATCTATTATCATGAAAGACGAGCCTTAAAAATTAACCATTGTTAAAAGATTAAACTGAGGTTGTTCAAAGATGCATTTATGCCACTTATTTAATTAGAATGGTCATAAAATTTTAAATATTCTATGTAGGATTATTGCCTTTAAAATACTGTGCTTGAACCCTGGGCTTCATAAGATGTTATTCTCTACTTTTGCATTCTGATAATAATTAGATTCATGCACAAAGATTGATTATATAAAAGCTATGTTAAAGTATACACTGCATTGAGTATATCTTTGCAGGTCATGCCCTTTTTAGTGTACAAATTGATATACATTACAAACAGAGTCTCCAAAGACCATTTAAAGACAGTACATATAAAATATTCAATTTACAGGCACTTGTATGGTATTGTTGATTGTGTCCTAAGGGGAAACATGCAGCTAATTGATCTGTTTTTGAGCATGTTAAAGCACTGTTCATTTTCTCATCATCAGTGTGTCACATGGATCCTCTCGTGCATATGGCTCTTGTGTCCTCTCCGTGTTGAACACAGTCACTGACCCAAAGTGTTGAGTGTTGGTGCAAACTGACGACTGGCGCAAGGATGCAAGTTACAAAAACACAACAAAACACACTCATTTGTAAAATCCTGCATAGATATACACATTCACATCTGCACAGATATACTCACAGGACTTCAGTGAGTGCTAATTCCTAATGAGGAGTAAGAGTTGATTCTCTCTGGATGTGATCAAATGAAGATGGACAGGCTAAGAGGAGATGCTCATCGCTCTGTCCTGCAGCAGATCTGGAGAAAGAGATGGAAGAGGAAACAATTGACCAGAGATGTGACATTACACAAAGACATTAGCAAACACTAAAGCATCCTGACAATCAATCAACTGTTGCTCTGAAATAAGGGTTTAAACTTTGACGGTCATGGAAAACATACATATATACGTCAAGATTTCATGGACAAGTATGCAATGTTGATAAGAACTCAACAGGACTTTTAATGGAACAAGATGATCAAAATTAATAAACATAATACAAATCAAATATAGCTAAAAAATATTGTATAAATGCTTTTACAATTTCAAATAACTTATCTCTATTGTAATATATTTTAAAATGTAATTTATTCATGTGATCAAATCTGTCTTCAGTGTCTAATATGCTGATTTGCTGCTCAAGAAACATTTCCTATCGCAGTTGAAAGCTTTTCCTTAATGTTTATGTGGAAACTGTGACTCACTGGGTCACAGTATGCTCATCAGCAGATAGCAACATTTACACAACTAACTTTTCCAGTTGTATTAAATAAATCTGTCATGCAGCATCCATGCAAACATAAATGACTTCTACAATGCAAATGAAACTGAAAAAGAGTATGCACTGCAAACCCCTATGCGATTACACAGTTTATCGCTGTAACGGGGCCTGAGATGAGGACTGATGCGCGTGCGTGTGTGTGTGTGTCCGTGCACAGACTAAAACAATGGGCGAAAGAGAAAAAAGAAGGTTGGTCTCTGAAATGGCTTTCTGGAGCCGTGCACTGGACTATCCGTGCATGGAGAAATGCAACTGACAATGAGTAGAAAACAGTGGCCTTCTTCCCTGTTTTAATTAGTATGTGTGTGTGATTGTATTTTATTTGCAGATGAGGGGTGAGGTGATAGCAGCGTCGCTCCGGTGACCCACCTTACCGCACACACACAGGCTCGCTCGCTCTCAGATGCCACTCTGACACTCACAGATCAGCGTAATGAGGTATAGTCACCACAAAAGGTCAGAGGTCAAAGCTATTATACCGCATCTCCCCATTAAAACACGGCAACGTGGCCCGGGCAGCCGTCCTCACCCCTGCTCTCTACAACCACAATTAAGAGCAGGAATCACTGACCTGAAACACAGCAATAAATATAATGAAGTGCAGTTAGTTTAATAGCTGCAGCACAAACACAAAGTAAAGATGCATACTTTGAATATGCACTAAACTGGCACAAATGTTCATGAGATCAGTGATGTCTAATGATTTGCACTGGTTTATAGTCATGATTGTGATGTTATTAAACCTCTAAACATGAGTGAGAGCATCGTCCTGCAGCGTTTGTGATCCAGACATGACTGATTCCTCAAATCATGTGTCTTGTGATTTTCAAAGGAAGTTTCTTTCTGGCACGGAATAATATTTAAAGATGGTCACTGCGATTTTTTATCTCACAATTCTGTTTTTCACACAATTGCATGTTTACATCTCACAATTTAGACTTTTTATATATATATATATATATATATATATATATATAAACTCAGGATTTGAACATTTTTCATTGACAACTTTGTTTCAGCTTACAGTTCTGGGAAAAATTGCATCTGCAAACTTTTGAATTACGAGATCTTGCAATTAATTATTCGCAATTTGGAGAAAAGTTACAATTGTGAGAAAAAAAGGTCAGAATAGCGAGATAAAGAATCACAATTACCTTTTATACTTTTATTCCAAGGGTGGAAATAGGCTATTGATTATGAGAGTTTTTCATTATGATATGTGAACTCAGAATTCTGAGAAAAAAATCTGAATTCTGAAGTTTAAATTATTATTATTTTTTTTTAATAGAGCTTCGATATCTTTTTTTTTTTACCTGCTGGTCCATAAAACAGGTGGGGAAAAAATTTTATAAAAAAAAATACATATGCACAATGAAGGAGGGACCCGACCCAAGCCATAACTACGGCCTGTTTCTTCAGAACATCTAATTAACCATTAAATTCTACTTTGCACACTCTAAACTTCATGCTAAATGTTTGTTTTGTCATCGAGGGATGTTCATGGATATTTCACTACAGAAATAACCATTAAGTCATTGTGCACAGCGACACGC
Organism: Barbus barbus; assembly: GCF_936440315.1. Taxonomy (NCBI): domain Eukaryota; kingdom Metazoa; phylum Chordata; class Actinopteri; order Cypriniformes; family Cyprinidae; genus Barbus; species Barbus barbus. The sequence goes on along the minus strand of NC_136756.1, from coordinate 28,220,799 downwards.
ATTTAACTCCAATTAATCTGACATCGCATCGCTCGTGGAAGCCTCTGTGAGAGAATCGGTCTAATTGTACGTAATACAGGACATATAACAAACGCATTCCATTATGGCTGACCTGTTTCTAACGCACACGGCCTAGGAGTTAATTAATATCAGTACATCGAAAAATCGTAGGGTAAGAAGCTCCTCCTCATTAACAGCACATGACACACGTCCTTGACGAATCTTAGGAAGTGTTTTCATAAAGGGCAGGATGCTTTGAGTAATGCAGTCATCCGGCAGTGCCCGCGCCGTGCTCATATTAATACAATAGCCATGAAGGTCTTTGTCGAGGTGTTTCTTTGAGTGTCAAGGGGCCAGAGATGATGACAAACGGTTGGAGATTTAATCAAACGCACCATTGGCTGAATGAACATGAAGGGAGACAGTGGAAGATAAATTTACGCAAGGGCAGAGTCGCTATTAACAGTCATCTCGTGTATGTGTGCTGCTGGAGAACACCGCCCTCTGATGGAAATACCACCATCAGCTCTGAACACATACAGAATCTATACGATCATGGCAAGGTTTTATAGAGTCAGAGAGACTCATTATGCACAAGCACAGCCTGAAAAGCAATATTTAACTATTTATTGATCTATTTATGCATTTTATCACATTGCTGTTGCTGCTGGTTAGCTAGAAGTAAATGTGAGGGGTGTAAAACTCACTGCCACTGTTTTGGAGCTGCCCAGGCAACTCACATAGAGTGCATCCTAATTTGCATACTTATGCACTATTCTAGGCTATTCTTAGCATAAATACTGCGATTAGTCTGTTCACACTAACTCAAATGATGCACTAAGTGTGGAATGTTAGACACTTCAAGCATAGCAGTACTGTAGTAGGTAAATTTTGTACTTTTCGCCTACTGTTTTGGGAATTCTATGAATTGGGACAAACTACTAGGCTCAAATACAGTTTTTCACCTACTATGAAACTTGTCATATTTGGACACAGGGAAAATAATCTTATAAAATTTATACACTAGACAATAGAGTGCATAGTGCATCATTTGGGACACAACTCGAGTATTTGCTATGGTGTTCAGTGTCGGGTGTTGCTATGTGGTTGCTAAGGTGGAATGAACGAATGCACAAATATTGCTTAGTGCCTCAAGTCAAGAGAGCCCACATTCTACGATGATTTTTAGCTGTGCAAAAACAATAAATCTGATTGATATGCAAAGAAACAGCACACTTACAGTAGTTCATTTTGATAGGTGGTTACTAGGGATGTAATATTTTTTTAAAAGTCAAATTGAAAATTATAATAGATTATAAATCCACCTCAAAAGATGTAAAAAGTTAAGTAAATTAAAAAAGCGTCCTCCCCAAATCTAGGGGTTATTTTTAATGCAAGTCTATGCAAATCTTTCACAAATTTTTTAAAGCCTAAAAAAGAAAATCTGGGTCTCATCAGGCTTCAGAGTACTTAAAATATAAATATGAGTGTTTTACATAATGCCTAGTGGAGCTTCTTTTCTTTGGATTGTCACCTGCATCCGCTTTGATTGGATAGAAATATAATATAAATAATAGAAAGCAAAACCTACATGCTTTTGATGAACTATTCCTTTAACCTTTAGACATAATTAATATGTACACTCTTTAAATATATACGTTAGTGTGTGTAATTATTTGCGAGTGTTGGTAAGAGCAGTATCCGTGCGTGGGCTCTCTGCTGTGTGTGTGTCTGTCTACTGTATATGTCAGAGAGTTCACTGACACAAAGGATCGATGGCTGGAGGAGATCTGGAGCCAATTATTTTCAGCTTAATGGTCCCTCAGGTATCAGCAAGAGGAACAACAAAACGACTGCAGGAGAGACCGAGTCCTGACAACCCCAGCGCTCTGTCACCAGCGTAACGCACTGCTCTGCCATCAATTCCCAGGAGCCTCTGAGGGGAGGGGGGCGACCTGATTGGCTGGCTGGCCTGAGGGGGAAACTGCCATATGAGAGATGATGCTTTGCAGTGTTCCAATATATTGAGAGGTTTTAGAGAGTTTTTAGAGTTTCTGTAAAATTGTTGTCAGAACGTGGAGCGGTTAATAGAAGAGAATATTGAGCATTTCTGTGAGAGCTGCACTTGAGACACATTTAGCAAACCTTGCTAAAACCAATCCATGCAATGCATTACACAGTTTTCAACATTGATAATAAGAAATGTTTTTTGAGCTGCAAATCGGCATAATTTCTGAAGGATCATGTGAGATTCAAATTCAGAAAATTCAGGTTTGCATCATATGAATAAATTACATATTCAAATATATTACAATAGAAAACAGTCATTTTAATTTGCTGTAATGTTTCACAATATATGTGTGCGTCAAGTCGCTGGATATTGGTAAGGACATGTCATAAGGTCTCTGCTAAATTCTACACACTTGAAAATCATAACAAGTGATGTCTGACTTTGGAAACTATAGTTTTCTAGCGTATTTACTTTAATTCTATATATGCATTGATCCTCCTTGATACTCCTTAATTTGGACATTTTGTTAGAAAATCTTCACCTGTTGAGTTAATCACAACCAGGGTTAATGATACGCTGAAGTGATACTGAAATCTGATTGTTTGGACAGTTACATCTCAAAATATATTCAGTAATGGCCATTTTATTTAGCTTCTCTTTTAAATGCATTTTGAAAGGTAGCAATTCTTTACCTGCATGTATTGGTTTGGCAGTAACAAACCAGAGTAGTGGTGGTTTCTTTCAGATGTCTTGCTTTTGCTCAGAAAGATTCCCTTCAAACTGTCACTCCACCATGATAGCAGTTCACCTGAAAGACCACAGATGAGCGAAGAATGAACAGACAGCTATAGAAGCTATTACAAGCAATTTGAGCTCAACCACCTCAAACAGCATATAATGTATATAATACCATGAAAAGGTGCATCTACGGGAACAATAAATGCATTTACACTGAAATCACAATTGCATAAGTAATGTAATGAAAGTAATGCTTTAAATATGAAAATATAAACAAAAACTTGAATTTATAAAATAAACATTGACTACTGCTGCATTGCATTTACACAGAACTATGTGTGAGTTGGGTCAAAGTGGCATATTTTGAAACTTCATTGCCATTATGTCTCAATGTATGTGGAGCAGGCACAGAGCCACCTCAGAGCAGTCTTAACTTTGTGTAAACTTGTGTAAAGATGCCTCTGTAGAATAACCAGCAGGCATCCTGTGCAGGTAAACGCAGCGACTGTGTGATAGTTTTAGGTCTGTGTGCTGCTGGGTGGTGCTGCACGGTGAAAAATAAATGTGGAGGCTTGTGTTGGAGATGATGTGAAAGCTTTGCGCGCTTTAGTTTGCAGTCAGCAGTAAAGCTAGCTTTTTCCTATCTCTCTCAGGAGGCATTTCAACAATGGCGCATCGTAAAAGTACAATACTTGCAGCACAATATCCATTCATGCTTCCAGATCAGCCTCATACAAAATATTTCAAGCCCTGGAGGTTTAATTCTTCTGGGAAAGGACGGAGGATCTGGTGAAAGCCTGGAAAGAGAAGCGGAGGGAGCGAGAAAGGGAAGAGGAGACCGGTGTCGTCGTCCTCCTCAGACACCACTGCAGTGGGACCCGCGGCTCTTTAAAGCATTCCCAGAAAGCATCTGATATGCATTGAACTGTGGGGTGCCTCTGGCGACACTTTCTCAGCAGCTTAGACATCATAAAGTATTTAGGTGCACTTAACACACACAGGTAAGTAACCAAACACTCAGAGCTCAACTTGGAGGCAGATGAAACGTTCGGGGTTTGAGCCCTGTCACGATCTCCTCTGATACGCCGGTTCGTTCAGAAGGGGAAAAAAGACCTAAACAGAAATGCAGTGAATTCAGGAATCACCTGACAGCACATGTTCATCACAGAGACAGCCATTTATATATGAAGGATGCAATATTTAAAGCATTCTGCAAGATGTTCCTACAGCATTCCCTGTGGGATGTTAGAAAGACATTCAGTAGATGTTTATATGAATTGGCTTCTTTCAGGACAGTTTGTGCCAGTGTTGTAGTACTCCATTCTAGACAAAACCAAACTCAGACTTGTGTCTGTGTCCAAGACCATATTGTCAGGAGCATTTGGATTCAGTCTGGAGACTTGAATGAGCTGGTCTTGAGCAGTCACCAAAATACAGTCTTGGACTCAACTGCAACAGTACTGCAACACTGGTTTGTACACAATATCGAACCAGAGGGTTCAAGAAATAAGCAAGGTGATATTCCATAAAACAGTATGATTATGAGTAAGACTTTGCTCTTATAAAACAGTCATATAATAAATTCACTGCAAACAATTATTTTCTTACATCCTTAAAGGTTTTAAAATAGGGTTTTTGTTTGTTTGTTTTGCAGGAATGCAATAAAATAAACAATTTTGGTTCCCCAAAAACCTTTCAGTGAACAGTTCTTATAACCATTTTGAGAAAGAACCAAGTGTAAAGAACATTCTGATAATCTAAAGAACCTTTTGTCTTGCTTTCAAGTACAAATATCTAAACATTCTCAAATCAATATACATTTGGGGAAGTCGTGGCCTAATGGTTAGAGAGTCGGACTCGTAATCGAAAGGTTGCGGGTTCGAGTCCCCGGCCGGCAGGGATTGTAGGTGGGGGGAGTGAATGTACAGCGCTCTCTCCACCCTCAATACCACGACTGAGGTGCCCTTGAGCAAGGCACCGAACCCCCAACTGCTCCCCGGGCGCTGCAGCATGGCTGCCCACTGCTCCGGGTGTGTGTTCACGGTGTGTGTGTGTGTGTGTGTGCGCATTTGTTCACTACTCACTGCTGTGTGTGTGCACTTGGATGGGTTAAACGCAGAGCACCAATTTCGAGTATGGGTCACCATACTTGACAATACGTCACGACTTTACTTTTTTTACTTTTATTTTCTTGAGATGCAGAATTATAAGACGACACTAAGATAAGAAGTCTTGTTTTCAAAATTAAGTGAGTTTTGGCTGAAAACAAGAACAAATATCTGCTGTTGGGGTCAGAAAAAAGTTTTTCCCCCTCATTGGCAGATATTTTTCCATTTTTATTATCTCACTGACTAAATATCTTGTGTCGTTTTACATCTCAAGTAAACAAAGCTTAATTTAATAATGTTTCGATATTTGTACTGGAAGACAAGGTTTTTCTTTCTTTCTTTTCTTTTTTCTTGAAAATAAAGGTTCTTTATTGTCATTTCATCAAGAAAATGTAACATTCAAGCAAACTTTCCATTCCACAAAAGGTTCTTTATGGTGGAAAAAAGGTTCTACACTGTAAAAAAAAATCAAAAGTTGAGAGAACGTCTCGGTTACGTACATAACCCTCGTTCCCTCCATCAGGGAATGAGGGTTATGTACGTAACTGAGACGTTCTCTCAACTTTTTATTTTTTTATGTCCTGACGACATTAAGGGGATTCACTTAGGAGCCCCAATCACCTCTGATATTAAGAGAAAACGCCAATGAATATTGGCTAGTGGATTTTGCATACCTGAGCCACTCCCCGAGCATACGGGTATAAATAGGCGACAGGTGCATCCACTCATCAGGTTTTAAACTGAGGAGCCGAGAACGTGTCCCTGGCACCCAGTAATGGTCTCAAGATTGTGGCATGAATGAATGAATGAATGATGCATTTATATAGCGCTTTATTGTGTATTGCTGTACACCCAAAGCGCTTTACAATCATGTGGGGGGGGGTCTCTCCTCTACCACCACCAGTGTGCAGCATCCACTTGGATGATATGATGGTAGCCACACTACAACGGCGCCAGTGCTCTCACCACACACCAGTTAAAGGTGGAGAGGAGAGAGAGACATGGGGACATAATGTCTCTGTTCCCTTCATCAGGGAACGTCTCGGTTGCATACGAGTTATGGAAAGCGCCACATCCTGAACCCATCACAACCTTAGGCATGCAAATGTTGACAAGCAAGCACATGACAGACAGATGCCATGCAAAGGTCGCAACCTTCCCATCACCCCAGCGCAGATTCGCTGACCTTGGTACCCGCAGGGACCAGAGGGGAGTACATCACTGCTGGAGATAGCCAAGCCGCTGTTCCTTTCACCACGGAGTCTGGAAGGGATTTCAACCTTCAGTGAAAGATAGCTTCAAGTCTTTCCTATTTGTTGTTACAGCTTGGCAGTAACTACGGGGAAGCGGTCCTTCCGGAGAAGGGTGCTACGGAGGCCACATCCTGCCCATAGGGAGGTGACATGTGGAGACACTGATATGGACTGACCCAGGCCTGGGGCAGTACTACATACGACTGGATTCTGGGGCAGATCCTACCTAGGCATAGGGAGGAGGGCTGCCAGCAGAGCCTGACAGAGTGCTCTGTCAAGGGAAGACACAGGTTTACCATGAGGGAAACCTTACCGTGGAAGAATACACATATGGGATTACCCGAAGGGAATCAAGCCATATGGACCCCTAGCTCAGTACAAGGGCTGACCGGAGACCTGGGTAAGCTAACACTAGTACTGGGCCTGGCGTCAGACTGCTCCGACCAGTCTGACTGCCCGGGGTGCTGGAGGAACTCCACCAGGGTTCGCCATCCGGGGAACTGAACTGGAGGAGGAAAAAGGTGCTCGTATCCACAGGTGAGGGGGAATGGCACAGCAAGTGTGACACCGGCCAGTTCTTCCCGCCATTTACCTGTTACCCAACACATGAGAAGAAACTGGCTCAATGCAGAGACTGTAAAATCTCGCGAAGGTATTCGGTGTTGTTCAGTGTTGCCCAGATGTCTGCCAGCGAGGCACCGTGCACCAACGCATAGGAGGAGGCAACACTCCATGTGGAGTGAGCCCTCACCCCTAGGGGGCATGGCTCGCATTGGGATTGGTATGCCAAGGTGATGACATCCACTATCCAGTGGGCCAACCTCTGCTTGGAGACAGCCTTCCCTTTCTGCTGACCTCTATGGCAAACAAAGAGCTGTTCAGAGCATCTAAAGCTCCGGATGCGGTCCACGTATATGCGCAATGCTCTTACGGGACACAGCAACGCCAAGGCTGGATCTGCCTCCTCCGAGGGCAGTGCTTGCAGGTTCACCACCTGATCACGAAAGGACGTGGTGGGAACCTTGGGCACGTGTCATGTGGGTGACAGCCTATGCTCCAACCTTCCTTGCAGGAATAAGTACTACTCCAATCATGCATTTTCGGGGGTCTTCTCGTGAGAAGAACAGCCAATCGTGAACAGACTCCACCCCAAGGCAAGGGCCCGCCTCATAGAGAGGGCTCTGGCCTGAGTAAAAGTATCTTCCACCGCCGGTAGAAAACACTCACGTCTACCGCGTCTCATCCAGGAACCACACGTGGAGGTTCCCAGATGTGGACACGGGTGCCACATGGTGTCGGAGCCCTCAGAAAGAAGGCCCTTGCTCAGCAGGATGCGCCAGAAGGGGCTGTCATGAAGAGCATGAGTTCCGAAACCCAGGTCCGTGTAGGCCAAGCGGAGTAACCAGCAGGACCTGTTCCTGTGTTTGTGTGGGAAGGCTCAATGGGGGAAGCACAAACTTGCGTAAGCCCAAGGCCAGCTGTGTGCCAGTGCGTCCGTGCCGAGGGGGCCTTGGTCAGGGAGTCATATAACTGGCCGTGGAAGGCAACCAGGTTTACCTGAGCTTCCCCAAATGAACTCCAGAATAGCTGGATCATGTCGGAATAGAGTCACCATTTTCCGGGGAATGTGAGCTGTCATGAGAGCACATCGGCTGCACGATTAAGCTCCCCCAGGATGTGGACGGCGTGCAGCGACTTGCGCTAGGCCTGACTCCAGAGGAGCAGATGTCAGGCGAGTTGTGGCATGCGACGTGATCGTAGATAACACTGCTGGTCGGACTGCTGCAAGGCTAGTAGCACTGCCAGCAACTCGAGGCAGTTGATGTGCCAAAGCAGTCGAGGCCCTGTCCAGAACCCCGAGGCTGCCTGCCCGTTGCATGTAGCACACCAGCCCGTACTGGAGGCATCCATCTACGACATGCCGAGACACTCGTTCTAAGGGCACTTCGACCCGTAGAAAGACAAGGTCCATCCAGGGGCTGAACGAGCAGCAATGCATTGGTGTGAGGGTCACGTGAACTATACTGCAGCGCCATGCCATCTCAGGACTCGAGAGTGCAACCTGTGCTGAAGTGGTCTTATATGAAGCAATCCGAGCAGCGAGACTGCAGCTGCGGATGCCATATGCCCCAGGAGCCTCTGAAAGTGTTTCAGTGGTACCACCATCCTGCATCTGAGGGAACTCAGGCAGGTCAGCATGGACTGGGCACGCTCGTTGAAGAGATGCGCCACCACACTTACCGATTCTAACTCCATACTGAGAAAATAGTTTCTCTGCACGGGGGGAGAGCTTGCTCTTTTCCCAGTTGACCCGAAGCCCCAACTGGCTGAGGTGCAGGAGCACCAGGTCCCTGTGATCGCACAACTGTTCTCGCGTGCGGGCCATGCTCGAGATAGTTGAGGATCCTGACGCCCACTTCCCATAACGGGGCAAGGGCACCCTCCGTGACTTACATAAAGACACGGGGGGATAGGGAGAGCCCGAAGGGGAGGACCCTGTACTGCCATGCCCGACCCTCGAATGCAAACCTTAGGAACGGTCTGTGTCGAGGAAGGATCGAGACATTAAAGTAAGTGTCCTTCAGGTTGATCACTGCAAACCAATCCCGGGGCTGGATGCATTTGATAATGCGCTTCTGCATCAACATCTTCAATGGGAGCTTGTGCAGGGCCCGATTCAAGACTCGCAGATTCAGGATTGGTTGAAGGCCACCGCCTTTCTTGGGCACGATGAAGTAAGGGCTGTAAAACCCATGCCTCATCTCAGCTGGAGGGACTGGCTCGATTGCATCCTTTGCCAGGAGGACAGCAATCTCCTTGTACAAGACAAGTGCATCTCGGACTGCCACCGAAGTCTCAAGAGCGCCGCTGATCTTGGGAGGTTGCCTGCAAACTGAATCGCATAGCCGAGTCGGATTGTGCAAATGAGCCAGCAGGATGGGTTAGGCAGCGCAAGCCATGCCCCCAAACTCTGTGCGAGAGGTCAAAAAGGGACAACTGACATACCCACCGTGGTGCAGTGGAGGGGAGCAGAGCTGGATGGTAAAGAAGGCATTGCGTTCTGACACATCCGAACTCCCCAGGTCCCTGGGGGGACTGGCCAGAGGATGCATGGAGAAGCATCACATCTCCCAACCGCAATCTCTTGGTAGCTGGCAAGAGGGGGCATCGCGGGTGAGAGTGAGGAGGCAGTGCGTCGCACACTGTCAGCCCGCGAGCCTGAGAACCCAGAGGAAAAGGAAATTGCTCTTTCTTTGAGAATGTGGGTACCCTTGAGCCAGCGGCGGAACATAATGAACGGAATGCAATTATTCTACCCCTGGAATACCCCTGTCCTCGCCATCTCCTGAGATCAATCAGCTTCCTACATCTCTGGGTTTCCTGTGTCAGGGCCGCTTAATCATCTCCTTGGACGATATCAGGGCCAGCTGGAACACGGGGGGCGCCACACTCCCGCGAGTGGCTCGATGAGCCGGCCTAGGTGATGATTCAGCACGGGGCGGAGCAGCTCTGGAGGACACAGGAGGTCACCCACGGTGATGAGCAGACTGGTGCTTGCCCTGCGGCGGAGCGGTGGCTGCATCACGCTGGGGCAAGATGTGTTGGACGGCCTCGGTCTGCTTCAATACTGCCGAGAACTACTGGGCACAGTCCTCGACAGTGTCGCCGAACAGTCCAGCCTGGGAGTTGAGAGCGGCTAGAAAGCGTACTTTGTCGACTTCGCCCCTCTCAGCAGGCTGAGCCATAGATGGCGCTCTTGGACCACAAGTGTGGACATCGCCTTCCCGAGGGACTGCGCTGTGACTTCCGTTGCCCGTAGGGCAAGGTCAGTCACTGAGCGCAGCTCCCGCGTCAACCTCGGGTTGGTACTACCCTTGTACATTTAATGCCTTGGCTTGGTGTACTCGCAGGATAGCCATGGCATGCAGGGCAGGGGCGACAACAACTGTAAGCTTTGGCCATGAGCAGCCATCAGCTTACAGGCTTTGGATGGGGGACGAGGACGATTCCTCCAAGTGGTGGCATTTTGCGAGCACAGGTGCACTGCACTCTCTGCCTGGGGTTAGGGTTAGCGTCACCTGTAGCCACCCCACCATCGAGGGTAGCGAGGATGGGGGAAGCAGATGCGCCTCTTCTGGCCGTAAAAAGTGGCCATCCACGACTTCATCAGCTCCTCGTGCACTTCCGGAAAGAAAGGTGGATTGAAAGGTCCATGGGGACTGGCCCGGCGGAAAGGCTCTCACTGTAATCCTCAGATCGCACAGAGCACTAGCGGGGTAGTTACAGAGGGAGCCTCTCCCATCCCCGTGAGGAGAGAGAGGCGCGATCGCAGCGCTGCCATGGTTACACGCTCAAAACGAATGCATAAACCACCCAGACACTGCAGACAACGATCGTGGCTGTCGACGGAGGATAGGAAACAACCGCAATCAAGAGGACACAGCCGGAACAGCGTCTTTAAAAAGATGCGAACCGACCGTGATTTGCTCTTTTAGGAAATCTGCTCTTTAAGTTGAAGTGCCCAGGGGAATCGCTGCAGACAGGGACCCCACTGTTCGCACCGTGACGCCAACCAGAACAGCTTCCAGACAGATGATGAATGGCTTTTTTGGAGATCAACACGTTCATCCACTCGGCTCCGAAGCAAAAATCTGATGAGTGATGAGTCGCCTATTTATGTGGCTCAGGTATGCAAAATCCACTAGCCAATATTCATTTATCAGAGGTGATTGGTGCTCCCAAGTGAATCCCCCTAATGTGGTCACGACATAACTCGTAGTGACCGACAGATAGGGAACTTAAACGTATAAGACAACCAGCTTTAGCAGATTTTTGAGTTTTCTCAACTTGTTGTTTTATGTTTATAAAACTTAAAAGTTGAGAGAACTTAAAAATCTCCTACAAAATTAAGTTGAGAAAACTCAAAAATCTGCTGAAGCTGGTTGCCTTAAGCTTTTAAGTTTGCTCAACTTTTCTTTTTTTTACAGTGAAAACAAATTTATTTTAAGAAAATGGTTCCCCAATGGCATCACTGAGAAAACCTTCATTTTTTATAGTGTTTACTGGCATCTGTAGTTCCATGAAGATCCTATGTGCATTTATTATGTTTGGAACTTTTCAATTGCATAAAAGGTTCGACAGAGGGAAAAGCTTCTTTAGATTATTAAAACATTCCTTTAAGAACTGATCACTGAAATGTTATTTAGGGTTTTCATTTCTGTGAAAAGCCCCTTTTGGAACTTTTAATTTTAAGAGTGTAAAGTTAATAATAATTTGATATTGACCCTTATTGCCTAAATATGACACTGAAAATAAAACATGTCTTCCATATGATGCCTTTCATAGATGGCTCAGTGTATTTACCAAGAAGGTCGCTATCAGTGAAGATTTATTTGAAATTTTAGCATTTCTGTGCAAATACACTGAAGAACCTTCCATCACCAGAGCTCACTAACACAGCACTAATGCCCCTCTGAACTCATTCACCACCTCTTTCTCGCACCATCACCGCCACAATTGGCTGGAACCAGTGATGGATGAAACGAGAGAGAGGAGCAGGCAGTGAGGGCAGCCCAGTCACCTGCTGGTCAGAGAGCAGTGACCATGCTTCCCAGCGGGTTTGCAGGGATGTATGTACGCGAGTTTATGTACGACGTGTGCATGTACAAATCTGAACAAAGAGCATCCTCAGCACCGGTTTCCAAGAGAAATATGAACATTCTTTTCCTGTTATAAATGTGTCTGTGTATAACGAAGCGTCTTTACTGTGTGTATGTGTCGGTCAGAGAGCGATGACCATGGCCGCCTACGCTCTCACAGGGGGGTTCATTACGGCGAGTGACAGGGCCTCCTCTAAAATGCCGTCTGAGGAATACACACTCTGCGTGGGACAAAATAAACACCCGGCTTCGAGTGGGGGCACCATAAATTATTTATATCACGGGCAGAACAGCAGAGAAGCTCTTAATATCGCTACCTGCTCGCCTGGACGCGTAAAAGATGATTTATGTCTTGTGGCCACATTAAATTTCACTGCAATTGGGCCTTGTGCCTTCTGGGGTCTGGGGAGACACAAAATGGTGGTTATAAACTGCTGCAGTTGTTCTCTGGAAACACAGAACTGAGTGGAAAGTGGCCCAGCGGAGTCTTCTGGCTTTTGTTTATTTCTGCACAACATGCCTTGGTCAAGCTCTTCCAATTTTGTCAGTTCTTTGTGATCTGTAGGTGGTATAGAGAGAACATTTTTTTGTTGTTGTTTAAATGCAACCATGCAAATTCTTTAATGGCTGAAAAAATGCAGATAAAAACCAACCAAACAAAACAAGCTTACGTACACGAGTCTGCTGGTCATTCCAGTTTTGTGCATGAAAAACCTGTGGAAACATACAAATAGAGCTGGATGAGAACTGTATGTATCAGGACGGCAGAACAGAAGAGTTTCATCATTTGTAAAAACATGCATAAGCATATGCATGAAGAGAATGACACCAAACATCATGCTAGAATACTCAAACTATCTTAATATTTCATGTGCCCATTAAAAATATCTGACTTTGTGTTCAGCATGCTTTGAACCCTAGAGTCCTGTTCAGTGGATGAGATACAGCATTAATCCCGTGTTTATTTCCATTTTGAGCGAGGGATGATGTTTATTGAGCTGCACAGTGATGCATCTGGAATGTGCTTGGGCTTGTTTGAGCCTATGATACACAAATAATCCAATATGAAACTACATGCACACAGAGACAGTGAGATATGCGTCATCAGTAACAGGTTGTTCAACTCGATTAACCCATAAATGGACAGATTTTCCTGAAGATGTCTGACACTGAATCTCACAAATCTGTCTTTACAAGACTTGGATTGAAACACTTAATTGATATTCAATTCACAATGCCTTTATGATCTGGTTATTGGACTTTCAATTAAAAATACCTTGATTTGTGTTTTAAACATGGGATTGGAACAACATGAAGGTGAGTAAATTAAATTTCTTGGTGAACTGCATTTTTTCACATGAAGATGATTTAATGCACAGTAACGTTAGTAACAAATGCACACATTTTTCTATGTAGGAACTCATGCAAACAATAATAAGGGATTTTGCCCACCAGCCACTAAAGTTGCCATGTGCATTTCGGAAGCAAATACCCCAAAATGGCAGCGTGAATTAAACACCACATTGCACATCATCCAGCAAGATGTCAAAAGCCCTTTCTAAAGCTGTCTACTCATATACTGGCTGTTTTTAAAACATCTACAGTGCAAAACAAATGGAAAAAAGAATGGCAGGTTTGGCATTGCCTGTATGTTTAAATGGATTATTATGATTATGCCTCATACACACACAGAGACATTATTTTATAGCATCATTCTTTCAGAAAAAAGTACAAGCACATGGCTTTAACATCATTTTAAACCATAAAAACCCTTCAAAATAATAGGAATCTCTCTGTGCCTTTTCTAATTTCCTGACATTTGCACTCATTACTCATTTTTAATGGAATATAATGGCCGCGGTTGGTGGCGAAGGGACCCCGTTCTACCTCTCACGCCGACACAAACAAAACTCTGAGAATAAAAAGACTTTCCACTGAGATCAATGCTAGCAGAGGAGAGGAGAGACAGGTCTATTTCTTTTCCTCACTCGCTCGCTCTATCTCTTTCTTCTCCTCCTGTTTAAGGGAGCTCCCCAGCCGCCCCCGGTGACAAATGGGGGTGGTTGAGAAGTGGCCGTTTGGTGTCTGGCATCAGCGCAGTCACGGAAGAGCTGGGGAAGACAGGCCCTCGACCGCAGCCAGCGGAGAGGGGGGTCCTCAGGGGGCCTGCAGGCGAAACGGACCCCCATAAATCAGTCTGTTTGAGCTGTGCTCACCATCCATCTCAGCCCTAACGTCCCAGAGGAGAGAGAGAAACAGAGAGGCAGGCCGGAGAGGAACAGGGAGGTGTTCGAATGAGCAACCTAAATTCACAACTTATAGCATGTGTGTCTACATGTGAGCGATTTAGATACACTTACCAAGAAAAACAAGGAGGATTTTCACAAATTTCCTAATGTGGCAACAGAAATCTCACTGAATTTGAACCTAAAACACAAATTTATAAAATGATTAATAAATCAAGGCAGGGATATTAATATTAATTTCATTAATTACATTTTTAACATGCTTTATCAGCATAACAAATATTTTTACCTTCATAGTATTTCAAACCAAAACATCCAAATAATGCAAAGCAACATAAAGTTGAAAATAACAGATCATTTCAAGTTTATAATAACTGTAAACATATAGACAATTTGAATGTTTATTTACTTAATGCAAAATGTCTTAATCAGTCAATAAGTTTTTATTAAACAAAATCTTGCCTCTGTACATTTTACAGAACTACAGACATCACATGGAATAGGTTTATAGACACACAAACCTCAATAATTGTGACAATCAAAATACACCACTAACACAACAGCATAAATAACTTCATTTCTAATGTTGCAAAGAATGCTGGTGTCTTCAACATTGTTGAATTTTAAAATTGTTTGTTCAGACTTTCACATTTTGGAGAGAGTTGTTGGCCTAATATTTGTTTTTATTTATGTTTTTAGTCCAAGTCATTGACATTATTTAATTTCAGTAGGTTGGTGCATATCACGAGACAGTAGTAATAAACACACACCTGTCCCACATATCAGTAAAATTTTATACTAATGCATTCAAGTTGAATCTCTGCTCAGCCATCATTAAAATAACTTCACCTTGACTTATCTGAACTACTCTGGGAAACGTTTTAATTTTACTCTATGATGATCTCATATTCAAATAATAGTCCTGCCCATGCAGAAATATCTACCACAGTAAAATCATATACACACTACCATTCAAAGGTTTGGGGAAATAATTTGTAGTTTTTTTATTTAATTTTATTTATTTATTAAACATTACACTCTTACTAAGGCTGCATATATTTGATTTAAAATATAGCAAAAGCAAAATTCTGAAATATTATCACAATTCACAATAACTCTCTTAAATATGACTATATTTTAAAATGTAATTTGTTGCTGTGACCAAAGCTGAATGTTCAGCATCATTACTCCAGTCTTCAGTGTCACATGATCCTTCAGAAATCACTATAATATGCTGATTTGCTGCTCAAGAAACATTTATTATTATCATAAATGATGAAAACAGTTGTCATGCTTCATATTTGTGGAAAGAGTGAAATGTTTTTTAAGGATTTTTTGATGAACAGAAAAGTTCGACAGCATTTATTTGAAAAACAAATCTTTTGTAACTTGAAAAATATCTGTCAATTTTGATCAATTAAATGCATTCTTGTGGAATAAAAGTATTAATTTCTTAGAAAAAACCTTATTGA
Organism: Barbus barbus; assembly: GCF_936440315.1. Lineage (NCBI taxonomy): Eukaryota > Metazoa > Chordata > Actinopteri > Cypriniformes > Cyprinidae > Barbus > Barbus barbus. The sequence goes on along the minus strand of NC_136756.1, from coordinate 28,205,311 downwards.
GCTCAAACTTTTGAACAGCAGTGCATAACGAGACACACAATATTCCATGTTGACAAACTATATGTACATTGATAAGTGTGACATATAGTTACGTAAAGGACTGCGAGATATTAGTGAGCACGTATTTGTGTCTCCCTGAGGCCGTGACCGTATATGAGCTGACTGATGTTCAAACACACATGCTCAGAGACCCTGTAGATGCCGTAGGCTTTCAGTGTTACCAACGGCAATACGACGTCTTCAAAAGACACCAGACTCTAGAAGAGGCCAATGCAGCGCTCTTACACACACACAAACACGCTCGCTTCACCAGCAAAGTTTTGGTCAAACAGTTTTTTCGGCTAGTCCACCAGACGCATGCCGGCCACACGGGTGACACACGAGTCCAAATTGTGTCACGACAGACCTCAGATCTGAGGTGGTGCACACAGCGACAAACACTCTGCAACAGTCCCAACATTAAAAACACCAGCGAGGTAGAGCAGCGCATGCATGAAAGAGCACAAGAGAGAGAGAACGAGAGATTTCAAGAAGTTGCCATTACATCCCCTGTCTCCCATGGTTGTGAATTTTGTATGCGGCGTTGAGACGCCATAGAAAAGTCGTTCCCCAGAGTGGCAAATGTGCCAAAAGCAAGCCAGTAAATAACAGTCTCCATTCTTCAAATGAATGCTAATTTCATACTGTATCTCTCTCTCGCTCGCTCTCCTCAACTTTGTTCACATATTGATGTGCTCTGAAATCAACTTCAAATGGTGCCAGCGATATCGCTGAGAAAGGGATCGCTGATTCTTCTCTGTCCTTTTTTTCTTCTGCAGCGATGCCCTGAATGTTGGTTTCATTAGCTTGCCGCTAATTAGCCTCCTTCTGCTGATTTGCAAGTCGATGGCGGTGGCTGCAGGACAGGCATCTTTGAGGCTCTCGCCCCTCTGATCTTGGGGGTCCTCCAGTCCCCCTCCCGTTCGCCGAGCGCCCAGCCTTCTCCACAATTAGTACTAAAGAAATTCATGTTCCTTTTCACAGATACATTATTCATATTGTCTCTGAACGTAAATAAATCATCACGTTCTAGACGGTTGAGCTCATCCTCTCCCGTTTCTCCGCGACTGCCTCAGTCGACTTTGGACGAGTGACCTTCGCCCATTTCCTTCGCAAATGCCTTCACGGCTAGGTCAGTGGACCAATTTAGCGCCTCGAAACACGAACACTGTGCTCCTGATAGATGTCTGGCTACTTAAACCAGCGATTATCTGATTAATGTTGGTAAATATGAGGGCTAACAAAGCTGTGATTTCTGGAGGCCATCAGAGTGCAAGTAATCCCAAGGAGAGCAGCGTTGCGTCTTAGCGCTCTGTGATTTCTCTTCTCTGTCGTTGATCAAGCGTTTCTGGTAGAAGCTCTAACTGGACAGACACGCTGCAGTTATTTCAATGATTTAGTAGCTTCACTTTGTGCTATTATTCATTGGTCTGAAGGGAGGCCAGGTTCGGCCGAGAGGCCTGCATGTTTTATAACCACTGGAGGGCAAAGATTTCCACCACAGCCCTGCACTTCTGTTAGGGGAGACCAGACTCTTTCACACATGGAGATGTGCTGTAAACACAAACTGAGACACACACACACACCAGTGTGGAGGGCACAGAGACCAAAAAGCTGTTTGGACTGATGGTCCGTAACCATGCCTCATAGCTGATGCAGGGTCCTTCTCCCTTTGTCCACCAGAAATAACACTATTTGCTGTGCATACAGAGCATGTCGAAGAAGATACAAGAGTGTTCCCCAACTGACATCCCCAACCTGGTTTAGCTGATTTTATTGGTTTTAGAGAGGATACCAGATAGCTGACCAGCTCAACCAGGTTCAACTAAATTCAGAAGAACTGACTCCTGTTCAATTCAAGAGTGTGAATTCACACTAAACTGGCCACACCCACCGGAAGGAATTCAAGTTTGAACTGGGATTTTAAAGGAAGAGGAATTTACTGACTTGCAATTCAAAAAGTTAAAACAGGTGATGCAGTCTATCAATCAATCTATCAGGCTTTTAAACCTGAAACAAGGTTTTCATGTCAACACTCAAGGTTTGTTTCGACTAACTTTGTTTTTCTTTTCTTTGAATTTCTTTACAGTACATTTCAATGCAGTTTAACTCTACTTCCTTACGTGCAAACAACACTTTACAATTCAATTGAAATTCAGGAATTGAATCAATTTAAAAGCCATTCCCAATTCATTTGGGCGCATCTTAGGCCTGCGCTGTCACACCGACACGGTTACGCTAGCATCAACATACAAGCTTGCTGTATGGGGTCTCAAAGCACTATGTGAAAACAAATAAATGCATTTAAAATTGTCTTTCAACCAACTGTCTTTTGTCGGTTGTGGTATCCGTGAACACGTCCGTGTCAGCGAGGGCTCAGGGGTGATAACAGATAAAGCAATTACCCCACACCCGTATGATTTTTCCCTACGACAATGACTGGCGAATTCCGCTCCCCCTTCAGCAGTCTGTTTGCGAAGTGTGCTATTAGGGATTTTCTATGGACTCATTTGGAGCAACAAATAAGCAAATATGAATATGTGGCTTCATTTTTCTATCCAATTAGAGCAGATATCGGGCGTTTATTACATTTCGAAGAACCCTAGGTTACATTTCGGTTTCCATAACTGCTCTTCAGAGAGAGAGCAATGGCACCATTTTGGGTGATTTGTTGCACAGATTGACTATGTCTTTGTGCAGGACGGGGCTTTGACTCATTGAGTCAGGGGTGACGGGAATGGGGCACCCCGTGGTTTTAGCAAGTCTGCTGAATTGCTAATGAAAGTGGGGGGGGCAAACTGACGAGGGAAACCAGGGCTGAGACAGGCACCTCATCTGAATCATTTAGGCTGGGCCCAATTATAGATCTGATCCGTTAGCGAGAAGGGAAACGGGCCATTTTTAAAGGCAACACAAATCAATGAGAGCTGACAGTAATCTGTTTGACAGAAAGACCTGTTAGCGGTTTGAGGGTCATTACCTCTCCGTTTCCCGATGCATTACAGCGATGAAACGCAAAATGGAAACACAAAACAGTGGGAGGCTGCGTGCCATCTGCATCGCGGTCGAGGACTGCTTGTTTGTTAGCCCTAGAGCGAGCGGGCATCTCAATTTTACGCCCCTTGAAGAATTTCCTTCTCGTAAACTGCTGAGGTTAGCGCCCTAGTCCACCTTGACCTGCCTCTCAACCCGATATTATGTTATTGCACTTCACTCACCCCCTTGTTTGAGTCTCCTGCTAATACGAAGCCATTGATAATCATTTGCAGGAGTTTTCAAGAGCTGTCAAAGTTCACAAAGCAGCCTGACTGCTTGGAGGGAGAGCGAGGTGGAAGGATATCGATTCCCGTTGAATCACACAACACACACACACACACTAGCATTCATAACGCAGCCGGTTACGGATCTCCGAGCTGCCAAAATCAGCAATTGTCAGTAAACACTATTAGCATAGATTTGGGCATCACATTCCCTCCCGACTTGACTGAATACTGCGGTCCATATACAGTATAAAAGCCCATCTGTAGTGGCCTGAATCCTGGAGCAGGGGATGGTGGAGGGTCTTCTCAGAACCCAACCCAAGGGAGAACGGGTGGGGGGAGGCCTGGCTCGACCAGCCCTTGGCTGCTTGTGTTCGGCAGCAGTATTCCCCCTCCGCTCCTGGTCGCCATCTGCCACGGTGCTGGTGTGAGGAGTGTCAGGAGCGATGTGGGCTCGGCCGGCTGCGTGCGAGGCAGCTGGAGTGATGGCGGTCCGTGTATCGGCAGGGGAGTACATTGATTTTCTGTCCGCACGTTTTTACATCTCATAACACAGACCTCGTTCACACCTATACACGTCGGAAGCTTTTCGTATACTGTGTCGATGCACGGTCGGAGGGTATCAGTTCTGATGCTAAAGCCAGCTTAAGCAATGGCACGGTGTGAGGAGAACATCTCAATACCCACGGGACTTAATTAGCAAGGCTTAAAAAGCATATATATTGCTATTAGGTATTGATTTACATTGGTGAACTTTGACTTCTCTGGTATATTCTTGATCCTCATTCTAGACCTTATTCTTGTGTAAATTAACAAATATATCAAGGAAATTTTGTATGTTTAACACAACAGTGAATCTACCAAGCGTAAAATTAAGACCATGGCAGACCTGCAAACTACACAGTGTGAAGAGAGTGTTGAGAAAAATATTTCTACACACAAAAAAAAGCAGATGGTTAACTGGTTACTTCAGTTAATAGTCATCTTCTGAAAAAGTTACATTAAATTTATTCTTCATGAGACTAACGCTACTAGTGCTAACACTTTGCAATAAGGTTCCATTTGTTAACATTAGTTCACGTGAACAATGAAAGACTTCTAAAGCATTTATTAATCTTAGTTGATAATTTTAGCATTTACTAATACATTGTTAAAGTAGAACGTTTTCTGTTAACATTATTTAATGGACATGGGTTGACATGAAACACCAATGAACATTTGTGTTTTTCTTACAAGAATATTACATACTGTACAAATGTGCTGTTAATTTCAATTAAAGCACCGATCAATTAGACTGCCAGTTTCCTCTTCAGATTTGAGTGTCTGCATCAGACATAACAATAAGAAAAACTGCAAAAGGACATGTATCACTAACATAAAACTTGTGATTCATTCAGTTTTACCTCATCTAAGATTTCTTGCAAAGTAAAGCGGGACAAGGAAACCCCAAAAAAATTTTCCAGCCTGGTGCTCTTTTGAAGCGCAATAGTGCAATCTTGCATCGTTTGCTGTAAAATAGAATCCCATTTGCCCTTTGTCAGCACAAAACACTGAGACGCAGGAAATGCACAAAGGTCCTTTGCTCTCGCCGCTCCTTCATCAGCACCCCAGTTGCCATACAATCACTTTAAGATTCATCAATTATTCAAACTAACATGAGCAAAGGCATTGACAGACAACAGCAAAAGCGTGTTTACAGACCAAATACAAAGCATGGCCTGAGATTTTTGGCTTAGCAGTGGCCTCCTAAAATAACCCCCTGCAGAATAAATCTGTGGTGAAAACTACACATTTATGCAATACTACTACCACTACTATGTCTGCCTTTCATTCATGCATCTATGCAGCTAATTCATAGATCTATTAAGTAAATTTTGTGCTTATTTTGCACAAATCTTTTGCACAACGTGGGTGATTTTGCATGACTGATGAATCCCCACAGGACCTTTTGCAAAATATAAGTACAGATCTCTGTATTACTGCTTTTTTCAAATTAATTTCTAGTCTGTATTGTTCTTCTAACTTATCCATTTCCTGTTTTATACCCTTACTTTATTATTATCCTACTGCATCTTCCATCTTTTTATCAAATTTACCAGCAGATGGTTATTTCTTCATTTCCAGATCCTTTGACTCTCCTTCAAAAAACATAATATACAAAGATTCATATTACGACTAAAAGCAAAATAAAGAACTTGAATAATGGTTATACTGTATTCCACATCATGTGCACAAAAGACTAGTGGAATGGGCCTGTTTGCGAAATGTGCTCGACTACTGTTTTTCATTGTAGCTGACACACCAGCTGAACCATTGCTTCTTAACATTTTACTTGTCCTTCTGTTAACGTTCACGTTACCTTGAAAACGGTGTAAATTGATGTGACAATTAGACCATGCTTTGCCGTACCCAAAGGATGCCACACATATATAATGAGGGGGTTTTAGGGATGAGTTTCAGCAGAAGTTGTCACAGTATGCAGAATGGTCTAATTATCTCTAGCATGCCCGGCTGCAGGTGCGTGATGACTGGTTAATAGGGTCCGTTATATTCGCTGCCTTGGGTTTTGTAGGCTTTTGGGTCACCGTAGTGACGCAGAGGATGCGTGCCTATGTTGTGCGTAATTGCTCACCTGTCTGAAACAAAACCAACCATGCTTTCCTCTAACAATCATTCCTGCAATTCACACACAAACAATGTTAAACTTCCAGAAAGCAAATTGATTACACTAGAAAATCACGCATGCACAAGAATGCACTAGGACTGTTGGTCATCATCTGTCCAAAATTTGTCATATGCCCTTTTTAAGAAGTGCTGTTAGGAAGTAAAGCAGAAAATCTAAAACCAGTTTGTCTGGTATTTCCACCTCCATTGCTGTGTGTTGAGACAGCCATGAACAGATCAACAGCGTCATCTCCTGGACAGTAACAGAAGATTTTAAGAGGACAATTAAGAGAAAGAAAAAAAAAGCATGTTCCTTGTACTCCCCGCGAAGTTTGCTTGAAACTAAGGAGGGAAAAAAACTGTATAGCGAGTCACCCAGGTCCAGGTCCAGTTCCAGCTCCAGCCTGCTTGGATTGACATCACAAAAAGTGAAGAAATTTGCAAGCATATATAAATAATAGTACTTGTTATTGTCCTCACTACTGCTGTTAATGACTCTCACAAACTGAGGGGAAATTAAGTGTGTTGTTCTGGGACAGTTGCACCACCCAGAGATCCAGTTTCTGAAAACACGTGGATCTGCAGACCAGTGCCATATATTGTGTGAGGTAAAAATAAATAGACAAACAAACAAACACACACGCATTATGGCTTATTTCATGCAGGGTTGTTTACTACTAATAATATATCTGCCTTTCATTCATGCATCCATCAGCTAATAATACATTCATAGATCTATTTATTGGCTATTTATTTCTGGTAACAATACCCTGACCAAATCTCTTTACTTTCATTTGCATCCATACAAAGTATGCATCTGCCTATTTCACACAATTTTTTTGCAGGTGATTTTGCACAACTGATTAATCCCCTCAGGACCCTCTGCACAATATTCAGTACTCTGTATTCCTGCGTCTATTTTGTTTTTATTATTATTATTAATTTCTAGTCTATATAGTAATTCTGTAACTTTCCCATTTCCTGTTTTGTATGCTTAATTTATTATTATCCTACTGCATCTTGCTTTTTTTTCTTTCTTTTTTTCAAATTTCCTTGCAGATGTTTGTTTCTACTCTCCTTAAATTAATGCTTAAATAAAATTTTCCTGGAATGACCTGCCCAACTCAATCTGAGCAGCTGAATCCTTAACCATCTTCAAGAACACTAGCTTGCTCTATTCTTTTTCTGTTCTATCTGTTTTCTTTTTATTTATTATATAATTTAAAAAAAAACTTGCTACGTGTACTACGTGAGACTTGTTGTAGCACTTGAGTATCATTGCTCTTTTGTTGATTTTGATTGCTTTCATTGTCCTTATTTGTAAGTCGCTCTGGATAAAAGCATCTGCTAAATGTAAATGTAAATTATAGCCAGCAAAGATTCATATTTACGACTAAAAGCAAGCAAGAAAGAAAGAAAGAAAAGAAATAAGGAACTTGAATAATGCTAATATACAGTGAAAATGGCCATAATTCACTGGGGGAATCTAGCTTGGAGATATGCTTGGAGCATATTTTCTCTAAACCTTCTTGGATGTTAAGACAGGCACCTGCAATTCTGGCCAAATTAAAGATACATTGTGTGTGAATTTGCACATGTTATAATGTAAGCATCATTAATGACCCCTTGTGTTTAATTAAAAAAAATTATTAGTGATTGATTAGTGAAATGAAAGAATGATTTAATAAAAAATCAGAACGATTAGCAGTTGTCTTTAATTGGCCTGTTTGGCTAAGTCCTCAAAACACTTCTTATTTAGTGGTACAGTAGGCTATTGCATGATTTTATGTTTAATATTTTACACTTTGCATAAATGTTTGCAATTAGTTTTTAAAAGGTAACATTTCTTTCATGAAACAGGTCCATGAACTTTCATTCGCTCGCCACCTGAAGTCAATCTTCCATCAAATCGACCCTCACGTAGCCTATCGGTACTTTTACTCTGCTATTTTCCTCCGTTTGTGGTCGTTACATGCTTATTTTAATTTTATTTCTATCCATTAATGTGACTGGATAGAGAGATAGTAATCGGTCTCCTGACTTTCGTCAAATCAAATTGTGCATAGAAAACTTTAACCGGCAACTGCTGTTTATCATGGCTGCTGGAAGTGCTTTCTTCAAGCATCAATTCAGTCACATCTTCCTCCAATATATTAAGGTACATTTCAAATTTCTGCTTACTAAATGATTTGTATATATGATTGCCTATCTACACGACCTGAAATTCGGTGTGAGGTTTTGGCTATTGCGTACAGTATGAGGCGCCACGTTGGATTTAAATCAAACTTCGCTTATCAATACATACAGAAAACACGTGCATATACACCTATAAACACACGCACATACATATAAACTTGATCCATGCATATACACCTATAAACACTCGCACATACATATACACCTATAAACACTCGCGCATACATATACACCTATAAACACTCGCGCATACATATACACCTATAAACACTCGCGCATACATATACACCTATAAACACTCGCACATACATATAAACTTGATCCATGCATATACACCTATAAACACTCGCACATACATATATACTTGATCCATGCATATACACCTATAAACACTCGCGCATACATATAAACTTGATCCATGCATATACACCTATAAACACTCGCGCATACATATAAACTTGATCCATGCATATACACCTATAAACACTCGCACATACATATAAACTTGATCCATGCATATACACCTATAAACACTCGCACATACATATATACTTGATAAACAAACACTTTTTCACACAGGGCCATGTGGGTTAAAAAACTTAATTAAAAAACTGCATGTTGTGTTTACTTGTGTTATCTTTGATTAATATTTAAATTTGTTTGATGATCTGAAACATTAAAGTGTGACAAACATGCAAAAAAATACAAAATCAGGAAGGGGGCCAACACTTTGTCACACCACTGTATTGGTAGCCCAGGAAAAGGGCTACCAAGCCACTTCTGAACCAGAGACAACTCCAGAAGCGTCTTACCTGGGCTACGGAGAAAAAGAACTGGACTGTTGCTCAGTGGTATCAGTCAAAGCTGTGGAGACACTGGTATTGCTGTATTTTGTAACTCTTTATGTGTGTCATAGATGCTATGGGTTGTATATGTTGTCTATCGTCGTTTTTAAATCTGGACCTTGAGTCTGTAATAGTTTGATTGATTGATTGCTTCCACTGTCTGTGCTGTAGTTTTGGTCTTTCTCACAGACCAGACATAGCCTAGCTATTATTTCATTCAAAATACCTTTTAATATCAAGTGTTTTTACTGTCATTTATCATGTTTATCATTGTTTTTTTGTTTGTTTTTTTAGATCAGAAGATGTCAAGCACAAATAGCTCAATGCTGTGCCGTCTGGGTGTAGTAGTGACATTTGCAGTTGTCATCTCTATGAGCATCATGTTTTCCTGGCTCTCACCTTCACACAACTGTCCATTACCACTTCCTAAACCCAAACTAAACTCAGAACAAAACTGTGCCAAGAGCAATAACTCTCTTACTGATACAGCAGAGGAGAAACCTATACTTCTGTTATGGGTTTGGCCTGAAAATTTTAGGTTTGATTTCAGTGTCTGCAAAAAGTTTTACAATATTGATAATTGTCATCTGACGGATGATAAAGCTCTGTACAACGATGCAGATAATGTCATCGTTTATCACAGAGCTCTCAGCTGGGATCTGTCCAACCTTCCTCCTTCTCCTCGTCCTCCGTTCCAGAGGTGGATTTGGTTGCATTTGGAGTCGCCAACCAACACCAAAAGGATACCGGGTCTGGAAAACCTGTTCAATCTCACTCTCAGCTACAGGCAGGATGCTGATATTCCTGTACGGATGCGCTTGATGACCAGGAAGAAACCTAATGAGGATTTTGTGATTTCCAAAAAGACAAACTGGTGTGTTGGATTGTAAGTAACAACAGTCCCGTAACTGGTGTCGACACAAGGAACGTTTTTTACAGAGAATTCAGCAAATACATACAAGTGACTTTGTTCGGAAAGGCTTATGCAAGGTTCCTTGATTATAAGGACTACTATCCAACCCTGGCAAATTTTACCTTGCCTTTGAAAACTCCATCCACAAGGACTACATCACTGAGAAGATAAACGGGCCGCTCGCAGCAGGTACCGTCCCTGTGGTGTTGGGTCCTCCGAGAAGAAACTATGAAAACTTTGTTCCTGCTGAGTTCTTCATTCATGTCAATGACTTCCCAGATGCAAAGTCACTAGCCGAATATCTGCTTCAGCTGGACAAGGATGAAGATGCATATCGCAAGTACTTTAACTGGAGGAAACATCTCACTCCAAGTCCTCATATAATATTGCAGACTCAAGAGTTTGTTCTGGCTATTTGCACTGCCTGTGACCATGTAGCACGACACAAGGAATATAAAGAAGCTCATGATCTCTATGATTGGCATTTTAATTAGTAATTGGTAATTGTTTCGAATCCGGGAACACCACAAGTCTGACTGTGTAATTTTGTACAAAATAAAAGCATTTAAAAGCAAACTTCCTGATTAAACATTAAAGCACACTATTGTGAGAAACAGTGCAAATTAAAAAAAAAAATTCTCACATTGTGAAAATTATTCATAAAAATGCTTTTTTCACTGTAATCGGATTTGGTTATAATAGTATGACATTTTCCAATCAATCCCCAGCAACTAATCAAACAAGACAATCAGACAAAATAGAAATTGATTTTCATGATCTTTTAGACCAGGGGCTGCAACGTTACCAGAGTAAGGAAGACAAGAAGAGACAAAAAGAGGAACGATGCAAAAGGGCCAAAGACAGAGCTGGAAGATCAAAAGATCTGTGTTAAGCTAAAAGAGGTTCTGAAGTTGATGAGAAAACAAGAATCTTTAAACAAAAGAATACGAGAGAGATGATTAACTTGAGTGGGTTTTCTACTGAATTGAAAATGTTAACAAATGATTTAGAGGTAATGGAACTTCAAACTCTTGTTACAGAAATATGAATGATAAGAGGTTATGTTTCAGTATGTGATGTATATGGAGAGCACGAATATTAATTGCTTTGAGGTTATTAATAATATGTTTATGAAGTTTGCTTTGCAAAGAAATGGTTGATGTCAAGGAGATGCATTTTGCACTTGTTAAAATACATTTGCAGGATGGACCTTGTAGTCAAGACCAAGCCATGAGGTGTTAGTCATATTCATATTTGCTATATATGAAGTGTAGGGTTTTGGCACCTACATTGGGAATGTATATGTGTGAAATGATGAGCTACAATTTTCCATAGTTTAAAGCAACGATAAGCATTACTATTGCTAACTGTTACGTGCTAGCCTGTTTTTTTTTTTTTTTTTTAAATCTAGGAGTACTAGGCATAGCAGTAACAAAGTTTTGAAGAGAGAGAGTGTAAGGAAGGTTTAGGAATAACTCTTTTAGCTGGTAATATGATGTATTCGCTACAGGATGTCAGTCACGACTCAGGGAGACAGAATCAGGTTGATATAGGTTTACTTGCATGATTAGTATTCAGATTCAGCAATCAGCACGGTATGGCATACAGGACTTCTTTCTGTGGTTCCAATCTACACAATAAGCAATTCGCTATATATGGATGTGGTTCTAAAATGAACAAAAAGGAAGGAATAATTACTACCTGCAATATTATCGTCCCAAATAAACCAGTATTATGCTCACACGCCAATGTATTACAACAATATTAAACATATATTAGTTTACACATTAACCACAGAACAGCAATTCACTTTATAAAGTAATCAACCGCAGGCACTGATTACAAATGATTACAGCATGGATAGTCACCGTGTATGATCGCTTAATGCAAGACAAACGACGTCTTTCATTATCAGTCATGATTACCTCAGCACTAAGCTGCATTGTCACATATCACGACATTAAACAGTGAATAGAAACGATCTCAACTTAACATTAATAACAAACAGTGCACTTACATATCGTCATTGACGCACACCAACTAAAACCACTCAGGAAGTATCAAACAGGAGAAATTTAGCAGGAACCAAGAGCTAACAGTCCACCTGACCGGAGCTTATGATAATTTCTTATAACGTCCTCGCCGCTATGGCTGATGCAACACCTGCGACCAAATTAAGTGCGCATACACTGCCACACACTGGACAAAGTAGGTAATGCTACTACACCAACTATATACATACTGGATTAATGGAGGGCCTTCTGTACAGCCGCCCCCAAATTTAGGCATTAAATTTGTCCCTGATGAATGGCCCGTAATTATGTGGTATCCGTGTCATCAGGAATGGCAGGAAGTACAATCATTCTTGAAACTGGTCTGGTATAGGTCCGTCCTCTGATTAGCACTTCCGCAGCTCTGATATGCCCATCTGCACTTGGCATGACATTGATGACTTTTCCGATCAACCACATGGCTCTAGGCAACTGGGGGTCTACCAGCATAACAATGTTTCCAACGGCAATGTCGTCGACATCCCTCTGCCATTTAGATCGAGTCTGCAGATTGGGTAGATAATACTTGATGAACGCGGACCAGAATAAGTCAGTGAGGATTTGACTGTGGCGCCATCGTTTCCGACTGATCAGTTCGCTTTGAGGATATACAACCTGTGGGAGAGAGCCGTCAGGCCGCCCCATGAGAAGGTGATTTGGGGTAACAGGATCAACATCTGAGACATCAGAGGAGAGGTATCCAAGAGGCTTGGAGTTCAGTATTCCCTCTACCTCAGTTAACACTGTCCTGAGAACTTCCTCTGTAACAGACTGAGCACCAACAGTAGCATACAGGGCTGATTTCACAGATCGTATCTCCCGTTCCCATGCTCCTCCAAAGTGAGGAGCTCCAGGTGGGTTAAAGCGGAAGTGAACTTTCTGCTTCGCTAACTGTAGCTGTAACTCAGGCGACATACCCTTGAAGGCTTCATGCAATTCTTTCTCCCCTCCTTTAAAATTAGTCCCTTGATCAGACCAAAGTTCAAAGGGTGTTCCTCGACGTGCCACGAACCTCCTGAATGCCATAAGGAAGGAATCAGAGTCAATACTTGACAGTATGTCGAGGTGGACACATCGAGTTGTCAAGCACTTCCAAATTATTCCCCATCTTTTCTCCACTCTCCGTCCAATCTTTATCGATAAGGGCCCGAAGCAATCCATCCCAGTGGAGTAAAATGCAGGCTTAAGTAGCTGAAGGCGGGCCACAGGTAAGTCTGCCATTTGTGGGATTTCGGGTTTGGCTCTCCATCTCCGACAGTCAGTACATCGAAACTGGTGATTGCGAATGGCCTCTCTGCCACGCAGAATCCAAAATTTCCTTCTGATTTCCGCCAGGACTCTCTCTGGGCCTGGATGTTTCAATTGGTGATCATAATCTTGAATTATGAGCTTGGTAAGGGCATGACTAGGGTCAAGGACAAGTGGGTGCTTAGTCGCCATGTCGAGTGCCTCAGCTCGTCGAAGTCTTCCCCCTACTCGAATAACATCCATCTCCTTGTCCAGCTCTGGACTCAAGGTGAGCAGTTTACTGTTAGGAGGGAGAGGTTTACCTTGTTTCAGGCATTGGAAGTCATCAACGAAACTAACCTGCTGAGATGCTCTCCACTGAAGTGTCTCTGCTTGTAGGAAGTCTTCAGCTGTTAGTGGTTCTCAATCCACCACCCCATGAACACATCGTGCAGTAGCTTCCAGTAATTCCTTGTAAGTTGTAAACTGGTTGGCATCTGGAATTTCTGCGTGGGAGGTCACTACATTTAAGGCGCAGAATGTTGACTTGCGTAACTCTGAGTCATCCTTCAGCGAGCTGCCAGCAGGACTCTTTGGCCAATGGTCAGGGTACATTAATAGAAACGGGGGTCCATTGGTCCATCTGTTTGGAGTGGCTAGGTCTGCAAGAGATTTTCCCTTCGTTAAATCATCCGCAGGATTCAGAGCAGAGTCCACATACCTCCAGTCCTGTGGACTTGTGGTTTCTTGTATCTCTGCAATCCTGGTACCAACAAAAACTGTGAACCGGCAGGACTCTGACTGCAACCAATTAAGTACTGTTGTTGAATCTGACCACAAGGTAATCCTACGATATTCAAGCCTAAGTTCTTTCCTTAGCACCTCTGCTAACTGAGCTCCACAGAGCGCGGCACAGAGTTCCAGTCTGGGAACTGACAGCTGTTTTTTGGGTGCAACCCAGGAGCGTGCAATTAGGAATGCTAACTGTACCTTGCCTTGACCGCTCTCTGTTCTCAGGTACGAGACTGCACCATAGGCCCTTTCTGATGCATCACAGAACACATGTATCCCTCTATCTACAGAGTCATTATCCATTTCTGGAGTCACGTAGCATCTAGGAAAGGTGATGCAGGAAAGATATTTGAGTTCATACTCCCACTGCTGCCAGCTCTGCAGAAGTTCGTCGGGGAACAGAGGATCGTCCCATTCTCTTGGCTTAGCCCACAGTTTCTGGATCAGTATTTTCGCCCTGGTCGTGTAGGGGAGAATGAAGCCCAATGGGTCATACTGACTGGCAAGGACTCGATATAAGTTGCGCATTGTGGGCGGTCCGTACTCTAAGGGACGGTGCTTGTACCTAAGAGTGTCGGTGGGGCAGTGCCAGTGCAGACCCAGAATGGATTCAGGAACTTCCATTTCCTTTTTTGACAACCACAGTTCGGTACTGATAGACTGAGCTTCTTTAGGTAGATGGCTTACTACTTCAGGTTGGTTTGAGGCCCACTGTCTAAATGTTGAATCCTCCGCTTGCCAGCAGCTCTCTGAGACGGTCAATCAGCCCTCTGGCCTCCTCAGCTGTGTTCAGGCTCTGAAGACAGTTGTCAACATAGAAGCTCCTTTGAATAGTGAATTGTAGGTCATCACTCGATTCGGTGTTGTCAAGGACATGTTTGTGCAGGGCATAAGAGGCACAGCAAGGGCTGCAAGTAGTGCCAAATGGGAGCACCTGCCATTCGTAGATGTCTGGCTTTCTGTCCCGTTCCATATCTCTCCACACAAATCGCAGAATAGGTCTGTCCTGTTCCAGAAGTCGAACTTGATGGAACATTCCTTTCACGTCCCCACTCACCGCTACAGAATGCTCTCTGAATCTTATTAGGACTCCAAGGAGAGACGGACCTAGTACTGGCCCAGGTAGTAGGGATTCGTTTAGGTTCATTCCCTTATACTGGAAGGAGCAGTTGAAGACCAGTCTGGTTTTGTCATTGTGAGTGACCATATGATGGGGTATGAACCACCTCTCAGGGCTCTGCGATGGTTTGTCTGGATCAAGTTTGGCCACATAACCTTCCTCTACCAGTTTCTTGATCTCCGCAGAATAGGTCGCTGCTCGTTTTGGGTCTTTCAGGAGATGCCTTTCAGTTCTACGAAGGAGTGGCATTACTGCTTCTTCAGAGGCGTTAAGACAAGCCATGCTGGGTTTACGTAGCAAGGGGGTAGCGTACCTCTGGATGCCATTTACCTCAACTCTCACGGTTCTTTTGTTCAGGATTTCAATGGCCGCTTGATCCTCTCTGGAGCGGGTAACCTGTTTCTCATTACGATAGGGGAGAATGTCCAGCTCCCATAGCTTTGCCACATTTCTCATCAGCTCTGTTTGCTTGGATGACCAAGAGGTAAAGAGAACCTGCTGAGGATGAAGAGGATTCAGAAGGAGCTTTGCTGGGCCCTGTAGTGTCCAACCCAGTCTTGTTTTGATGGCGGCTGGCCCGCCAGGGGGTCCCAGGTTAACTGGCTCGATTGGGGTGATTAGATGAGGCTGATCGGCTCCAATCAGTAGGAGTGGGTGAATCTTTTCAAAGGACTGGATAGGGAGGCCCTGTAAGTGTTTGTACTTACTTGCAAGAGCTTCCATCGGATAGGATTGCTGAGCCAATCCCAGGTGGTCAGCTGTAAAGGCTTGCTTGATCTGGTATGTCTTATGTGGCTGGGCTACTGGGGAAATGCTGAATGAGACCTTCGAGCCTTGCAATCGTGACACCTTCTGATAGATGGTTCTAATGGATAGCTCTTCCTCTTCACCTTTCATATTCAGTTTCTGGGCTGCAGCAAACAACAAGATGGTGCGTTCAGATCCATCGTCTAGGATAGCATAAGTGTCCAATGTGCGATTCTTATATCTCAGCAGAACTCTGACAACCTTGAGAAGGACCCGGCCATCTGTTCCAGGTTTGTCCAGGTATAAAGTTTCCGCCGTGGAACTTGATGCTGGAGAAGTGTCTTTGACTAACTTGTAATTAATGTCATGGAGTATCAGCAAATGTTTCCCTTTACACTTGTTACAGGGTTTCTTCAGGTTGCACTGTGCAGATAAATGTGACCTACCACACTTCCAACAGCGTTTGTTAGTCTGAATCCACTGCTTCACTTGTTCAGTCGTGAGCTGCTGAAAGTTGATGCATTGACTAAGGAAATGGTCTGCATTCTCACAGTAAGGACAGTAGGCTTTACCTTTTACCTTGTTCTCTGGCGAAGTAGCAGGTTTGATTGAGGAAGTTACATTTGTAACAGGGCTGCCTGCACCATGCAGTACAGTAGCTGGTCTTGACCTTCGCTCTTTGTATTGGTCAGGCTTTTGCTTTGGCCATCCCTTTGTCTGGATGTTCCCAATCACATCGCCACTTTGACACCATGTTTCAGCTTGCAACCATTTGGAGAACTCTGGAAGTGTGAAGCTTGAGGCTTGACTATGTAACATTTGTCTCCTAAAAGCAGCTCTCAAATCAGGTGGTAGCTTGGTCAGCAGGCGAACTACATGAGAACCGCACCTTAATTCGGCATCCCCATCTGGTCCAAGGGATTTCAGCAGTCCTACCAGGGCTTGAACTTGTAATGCAAACCTTTCAAAGGCTTCAGGGTCTCCTGGACGGACATCTGGTGCATCCATTACTCGTGCAGTCTTACTCAATGCAAGCTGATGAGGCTTACCAAATTTCTCTGTCAAAGCAGCCATTGTCGCTGTGTAAGGATATGGAGAGTTGAGGAAGGAATCTGCAATCAGTTTGGCCTCCTCCAATTGAAGATGATCCACCAAGATTTGGAACTTGAACAACTCTGACGTGTCCTCAGGTAGCAGATTGTGGAGCGCAAGCTTCAGACGAGCAAACTCGCTGGGATCTTTATGTACCAGGTAGGGTATACTAGGCTTAGGACCACGATATTCAGCAGCTGACTCCTTTAGCTGAAGGGAAGGCTGCTCTGAAGAGGAAGGCTTGAGTTTCTGAGCAGGTAGGGGCATTGAGTGGTGGTACATATCGATCTTTGATCTTGCTGCAGGCTCATAACTGCTCTGAAATCTGTCAGATGGCCCATAAGCTCGGTCATCCGCATACTGAGGGGCAGGTACATACCACTGTTGGTCGGGGTATTCATAATGCGCAGGAGGTGACTCTTTATAAGACTGAGGTGGTCTGGGCGGTGCTTTGCTAGGGGTGCCATGCCGTGACACAACGTCGTCCCTCATAAGCTGCAACTGACCCATCATTCTGTCAATCAGAACCATCATACTGTACGGCTCAGTCGGGTAGGCTCTCTGCTGCTGAGGTGGGTAACTTGGGTTATTATCACCATGACTCACAGCACTGACAGAATAAGTCCTAGCTGGCAGTGAATAAGGATCAGGGGAAAGCATGCGATTCGAGCGAGGCACTTCCTCCATAGAAGGTAGGTGGAGCACTGGAACTTATTTGACCACTGTGGAGGGCAGGGATAATGTTAACTATCTGCTCATGGAAGGGAGTAGAAGATTCAGGTAGCTTTCTAGTAGCAGTCTGATACTGAGAGGCTCCGAAGGACTGGGCACTTGGAACTGGAAGGCAGGGATATGATGACGACTCTGATGACGGGTTTGAGTCTCTAGGTGGGGTACGATGTGCCATCTGTCGTGCACCTCCTCTGCTCTCACTGGATTCCTGTTCTTTCCTGTACTCATACCGTGCTGTGCTTAAAGGAGGAGGATGTTCAACCCGTGGCTGATAATCTCCATAGTCGACTTCAAAATCATCAAAGTAGGCAGGGTGACGTGTCTGGCGTTTTGGCCTTACAGACTCTGAAACAGTTCCTCTTTGATGCTCATCAACCATACTGTCACTGTAGCAAATCACATCCGGCTCGAAGGACCACAATGTAAGGAAGGTTTAGGAATAACTCTTTTAGCTGGTAATATGATGTATTCGCTACAGGATGTCAGTCACGACTCAGGGAGACAGAATCAGGTTGATATAGGTTTACTTGCATGATTAGTATTCAGATTCAGCAATCAGCACGGTATGGCATACAGGACTTCTTTCTGTGGTTCCAATCTACACAATAAGTAATTCGCTATATATGGATGTGGTTCTAAAATGAACAAAAAGGAAGGAATAATTACTACCTGCAATATTATCGTCCCAAATAAACCAGTATTATGCTCACACGCCAATGTATTACAACAATATTAAACATATATTAGTTTACACATTAACCACAGAACAGCAATTCACTTTATAAAGTAATCAACCGCAGGCACTGATTACAAATGATTACAGCATAGATAGTCACCGTGTATGATCGCTTAATGCAAGACAAACGACGTCTTTCATTATCAGTCATGATTACCTCAGCACTAAGCTGCATTGTCACATATCACGACATTAAACAGTGAATAGAAACGATCTCAACTTAACATTAATAACAAACAGTGCACTTACATATCGTCATTGACGCACACCAACTAAAACCACTCAGGAAGTATCAAACAGGAGAAATTTAGCAGGAACCAAGAGCTAACAGTCCACCTGACCGGAGCTTATGATAATTTCTTATAACGTCCTCGCCGCTATGGCTGATGCAACACCTGCGACCAAATTAAGTGCGCATACACTGCCACACACTGGACAAAGTAGGTAATGCTACTACACCAACTATATACATACTGGATTAATGGAGGGCCTTCTGTACAGAGAGAGCACAGGACCTTCTTGTCTCCAGACCCAGTAACAAACATCCAAAACTAATAAGCTTAGAAAAGTATTTATTGAATCAAAAGAAAAAGACAAAAGGAAACAAACTTCAGGAGGGGGCAAAGACCCACAAAACAAACAAAAACGTTTCTAATTAAGTTAACCATAACTTACCTAAACATAAAAAAAAAAAAAAAAAGTAAATAAATAACAAATAAAGTTCCCCTTCTCCCTGACTACACATAAACAGGAGAAAAGCGGATTCAAACAAAAATGGCACCCACCTCCCTACAGGTTTCCTAATAAAAAAAAACTTAAATTCTTAAACTATAAATCTTTAACCACATCTACAATTACACCAATGGTTAGCAGGTTTCAACAACATAACAGGATGAAGCTATCTGGAACAAGGGAAAAGCAGTCCATGCAGCAAGTTAGCTTCTGCAACTCTCCCTCTCCCTCCTTGTTGTGAGATGGTGCTGGCTTTATATGCTGACATTCTCCCGACTGCAGCCAATCAGTGGAGCTGAGATTAATGGGCAGCAAATCAGCAACAGGTGATCCCAATCACCAGCATGAGCATGGTGGCAGTAGACATAAGGAGAAACAAAAGAAAAAAACACACCACAAAGCACACAAAAAATGATTACAAATAAAATACGTCATAGGACGCAAAACCCCCAACATAAAATTTTTACAACCCACAGATTGTAAAATAAACTATTCATAGAAATCCAATAGTAGTGCAATTCAGACCTAAGTTGGTTAACCAACCCACTTAAGTTTCCCCATCTGCAGTTCTAGACAGTGCATCCGCCACCACATTGTCTTTTCCACGAATGTGTTGGAGGTTAAGGTTATACTCCTGGACAATTAGGGCCCAGCGCATCAAACGCTGATTGGAGTTGGACATGCGGGAGAGAAAAATCAGTGGGTTATGGTCAGTGTACACATCAATAGGTATGGCATTACTATTGCTAACTAAGAAATGGAGAAGTTGCTATTTTGTATTTGAACTGTTGACCCTGTGATGAGTAATATCTGGGTGAAAGGTCTCAGCCAGTTTGAGGAACTAAAACCAACCCAGACAGCGGGGCGAGACAGACGATACGCGCAGAAATAACGCAGGTGGATGGAAGACTATAAAAGGCTGAAGACAGCGATGGACGAGGCCAGCAAGTTGCGTGGTGAAGACATCTCGTTTGTTATTTTTGTTATTTGCTTATGAGTTACTGTATTTTTTAATAAAACGAAGCCATTGTATTGGTGATTCGTTAAACTTTTAAATCAGTCTCTGAGTAATTAATTCTTAAATAACTAGTTATCAGAACCTAAATAAATCCTTAACATCGAATTTCAAGTGGTCAGAACTTGACTGAATTAGCACGGACACCGGGAACAGAGGGTGAAGCTACATCTAATATCCATTTAACAGAGAGGTGAGTAGAACGGACTATTATGAGCCTGTCCTGAGAAGTAGAGATCTGATTAAAGGTTTTTAATTCCCTGTACCGGTATAAAAATACTACATGGCGCCCAACGCGTGGGGCTCGATCGATTAAGGATAGGTAATTTGGGGATAACGAAATAAAATGAGAAAATGAAACAGCCCCCACACTCAGCAATCTAACACGAAAGTGATAATCCAGAGGGATTTAAATAAACGCGCGCGCAGGCTTGAAAAGACCTGAAAATAGAGAAAGAAAAGCAAAGAACTCAGAGTGAGTATTGCTAGTGTATAGCTACACTTAAAGCCCAGGAGAATTCAGAGTGAATTAATGGGACAAATGACCACCATCGCGATTTCGAAGGAAAATTTTATTTTATATTTAATAAACGATCACACCGGTGTTTTTAGATCATTCAGTGCGGCACATCATCAGCTGCTAAATTAAAATCTGCGTTCGCTCAACTTCGCTGGCTGCAGCACTGTGCATTATAACCAATCACACATGATTCTGTTGAGTTTATGAGTACAATGACCAATAAGAGGCGTCCAGATGAGTTTTCGCTGAAACAGCTGTTTTTTCAGTACGCGCTCCCTGAATGATTTCTGCTCTCTGCCGATTTCTCTCATCAGAAACAACAAAGTGCAGATGTGCCTAAGATGTAAGCAAGATTTCACAATGTAAGCAACTTCAGTCATTAATGGGAGTTTTTGAGAGTGCTTGAATTCTGGCTAGACTAAAGTCAATGAAATTGTTCTTTGATAATGTAAACGGAGTGTCTATTTACACAATGCAAATAGCTCACCTTTTGGCAGAGGCTATTTACAATAATTAAAAGATTATAAAAAGCCGCTACACACCAATCGTTTCATGGTAAAGCGCGTACTGTGGTATCTTTGACGCGATTGACCAGGGTTCGAATCCGCCTTTTGCCGAACTTTTTTTCTCCCTTTTCAAATCTCATATCACATCGTAAAGGCATTTATTTTTAATAAAAAAATAACCAAAAAGTTAAAAATAAAGTATCAGGTAGGGTTAGGGCAGGTGTAAGGAGGGCTTTATTGTATCAAGGTGGCATCCATTTAATAATCTGAATTAAAATTATAATTTACACTCAATATGTTATTATTGCATTCTGTTTTATAATGTAATACCATACTGAAGTGCAAATGCCACTATTTTGCAACAAGTAGTAGCCTATAAATAGCAGACAATCCTGCTATTTTAACATAAAATGTGTAAATATAGGCTAATCTATAGCTATTTGCAATTAGTGTAGATAAAATCCATTGCTATTTGAATTTAAGAAAAAATACCGCAATTTCAACTGAGGGGGGCCTTTAATCAGTCCGTGCCCAGGGCACCTCTGCGTAATCCGTCCCTGGGCAGGTGCATTAAGAGAACGGGCTGGACCGAAGTTCCAGGAAAAGTCATATAGGCTGCTACAGCATCGGAAAAATCCTATTAAGACAGGAGATGTAATACTGCAGAAAATAGGAGGTCCGAACGGAAACCCCGTTTTGCACGCGATTGGCCACGAGAGAGGTCAGCGGACCGAAATAGAGGAAAAACTGTAGTGGTACACAGAGTATGCTCCAGGAGTGGCCTGCGGAACGGAGGAGATGCTGCTACACTCTCTGATGAGACTCTAACACAGCGAACCAAACGAGCGATATTAGCTCAGAAAAATTTAAAAAATAAAGCCGCGCTCGAAAGACTGGTTAGAAAAGGGGTCGGAAATAAAGTATTTGAAGACTTTTATTCAGATCCGGAAAGCCTGAGCTCAGAAAGCGAACTAAGCGAAAGCGAAAGCGAAGACTCAGATTATGAGGAATTAATACAGCCAGAAGAGCGGACACCCCGCGGCGCGACGCCCGATCCAAACAGAACTTTCTCTGTACCGAGGAGGTTAAGATTTAGAGATGATACCCCAGAAGTGGATTACCAGGCTGAACCAAAATTAGTTCGTCTAGTCGAGGTCAGTGAAATAAATCAACATTTAGAACATTTAGAAGATGTATATTCTACGTTTAAAACTGACGTCTAGATATATATATTTTTTATTTTTTTTGGTCTTCTCGGAACATACAGAAAATCGACAGTATAACGAAAATTATATTATTATGATTATATTTAAACGCAAATCTATTTCCATATATACCTTGCACCGACGTAATAGGCCTAACGTTACGTATTGACTATTGACAATTATAGAGCAGATACATTTGTCATCTGAACGAGTGGGAGTTGAATTGTAAAATGGGCTATCAGATAAAATGGTTCAAATAAGGTTGTAGCATCATATCTCTTTACATTTTTACACAAAATCACAATAACTGATCTTGCATTGTTGCTTCAACACTTGTTGACATGTAACACAAATTTTTATTGGTCTGAGTTTTTTAAGGCGGGGGGGGGCAGGGCAGAGTAAAGCTTCTCAGAGAAATAGTAAGGTAATTGAGCCTGACATAGAAAACTTCATTAATCACTAATAAGGGTAAAGCAGTTAAGTAAGCTTACCAACAAAACAAAGGTTTATGAATAATGTTTTGATATGCTCTTTCAATTAAAAAAGTTAAATTTATAAAAGAAACTTTGAAACTTATGAAAGTCATTTTAGGTAGAAATGGCTCGTTAAGGTAAAATGGGCCATGATTTTCAGCTAAAATGGGCTGCATACACACACACACACACACACTTTTAGACAGAAACTGAGGGTGAAAATAGGTTTATAGGCCTACTGAAGATATGCATCCATACAAAATCTTAACAGTCTATTTTTTATTTTTTTTATTGCATTGCAGACAGTATGGCAGGAGGACAAGCAAAGAAAAGAAGTTGCAGCAGCTATTTGAGGCCGGAGCACGTAAGCACGTGCCCGGCGTCAGGCGTTATTGTATCTATTTGAGTGCTATGCCAAAAACAAATGAAAGCATTTGAGTGCTGTAAACTTAAAATTACATTTTTGTACTAATTACTCAAATAATTAGAGGCGAATTAACGTTTTATGTCTTTTGAGTAATTACAACCATTCCTTTATGATAGATTTACTATTCGATCTTACAGTGCATACATCCAGTAGAGAGCCATAGACATACATTATTTTTTTTCTGGCTGTGGCCAACTTCTCCAACATTTGTAATATTTTGTGAATTTATGTACATGTAAACATTATGAAATACATTCAAATCAATACTCTGTAAAAAAAAATGTTTTTTAAATAAAATAAAAATTGATTTTATTTGACAAATTCTTTAAAAATTCTAAATGTTGCAGTCACATCTGTATGTGTGTGTGGATGTGTGTGCATGTATTAGATCTCACCTTTTCATATCTGTTATCTGCTTTTGTGACATATTTCATTTGTCATTCTATACAAATGCTTTGTTGCAGACATGTATTTTGTGTGTCTATCCTCCTGACTACCTCAGTTTTGTCCTCTGTAGAGGACATTATGTTTTAGTGATTTCTCTGAGACGTTACATGTCACAGTTTTAAGTCTGGATGTCCAGATTCAGGGCTTTTCAGAGATACCAAATGATTGAATGTTTCACCATGACCACTCCCTCTCCTTGGTCTTTAAAAATGGCTCACATTAATTTAGTGATCAAGTATATCACCCTTATGGAAATATGAAAATATTTTGCCATTATCATTTAAATCTTACTACTTTTCAAATTGTTTGTCATAAATCAACATCTCAAGAAAATGTTATGAGGTTTCAAATCAAAATATGATCCTTCTGTTATGAAACATGACATCAATTTCATTCATGTACACTGTAGAGGACACCAGGACTTAAAGCATGTTTATTACACATTTTGGTAGACTCAACAAATGAGTAGAGACATAATATATCAATATTCCTATTAAATATTAGATATTATTCTGAAAATCTTGCTAATTATTACTCCCATTATTGCACTTATTTGTTTATTTTATGTTGCCCCTAAAGCACATTAATATTCAAATTAGATACAGTTTATGGGTACATTGTGTATAATGGAAAAACTTGTTTGTGGCCATTTTCCACACATTTTTTCATAAAGAAAAATGTTTTTAAAATATATATTTCATAACATATTTGAGAATCATCTTTATATAAAGTTGAAAAATGAAAATTGATTTGTGATTAAAACAAACATTCCCACTGTTTGTGCCTTTTCATGTCTATTCATGTCTTTTTATTTAAAAACAAAATGATTTTTTTTAAATCCCGATGTCCTCTACATTTATTAAAGATAAATTGATTTTATTTGGCAAAAAAAAAAATGTTTTCATGTTTCCCATTATTTTTCAGTTGGGATCATTTTGACCCCAAATACCATAAATGTGACTTAAAAAAAAAAAAAATCCCAGGTTTTTTGTGTGTCAAGAAAAAGATACTGTAGAAAAAGTCACAAATCCTAGGTCACTGAGATGAAGGGAGCCATGTTTTTTAACTAAGGAAAGTTCACATGGGGTCAGTGTGGCCCCAAGGAACAGATTAGTTTAACATATGGCGTTCACTTCATGATGCAGAACATCCATCCTATGCTGCATCTACAAGAGGCAAGGGATTTTTGCAATCTTGATGCTTTACAATCCATTCCCATTTGAGAAATTGAAAACTTGAGATCTTGAAAAACTCAAAGTCAGCGACTCAAAGTGGATTTCAAAATTCAAAACTCAAAGTGTAAAGGCCACAAAGCTCAAACCACAAGACTGAACACTGCCTTCATTTTGGGGAAAGAAAAAAAATTGCTGCTATTGGACTTGATTATACTTGACTCATCTTTTTATTCACAACCCACTAAGAACATGAGCAGACATAACATAATATCTATAAAACAAATAATATGACTCATTGGGTCCATTTGTACTATTTGTGTCTCTTTCTATATTTTTTTTAAAAATTAGCAATATATATATATATATATATATTCATTCGTTTCGGGATTATATCTGTCATGTTAACATTACTTTAAAATAAATAAAGACAATTTTAATAATAATAATTATTATTATTACTACTTCTATTATTTTATCATTATTTATTTATTACATTATATATATATATATATGTATATATGTAATTAAATAAATAAATAGTTTTTTTTACTCGCGTGCTGAGCCCGCGAAACCTGCCAGTCAATGGAGAAAGGCACCAGTCTCGCTGGCTTGGCTGTGAGCGCTCAAGGTGCCCCTTTTCCGTTGACTTGCACTTTGAGGCAGAAAGACTCGTCATTTTAAAATAATAATCTATGTTTATGTGACTTAATAGTTGACAGGAATTTAATGTAATAAAATATATTCTCTTTGCATTCTTATCTCATCAGTGCTTTTCAGATGGTAGTAGGCTACATATTCATTAATCAGAGCCTTTTTAATTTATACCATGAAAATAACTCTCTTTCTTTTTTTCAGCATTGTCTACCGTCTGGGTTTTGTAAGTGATCAGTCAGCTGCTGAACACCACCCCAAAGGCTCTTTTCAGAGCCATATTTCACATCGTCTTTGGCTTTGTAAGTATATTTTGTGACTAAATGTCCGACACCTGAAAATGACTTGAATTCAGATCATTTACAGCAACATTGTGCAGCAGCCAGTCTTCACTGTTTTAAGAAAAACATGAAAGGAATAGCTATTTTACAACACAGTCTAGCATCCTGCATCTCTGATCGGAGACCTCAGATTTCTGTCTATCACTAGTGTTAGCAAGTTGTATGGGAAAAGACTACACATTTTGTCATAAGCAAGCAGTTGGCGGCAGACGATTAGGTATTAGTCTACCTACACCCTACTATCATCAGATGGCGAGTTTGTGTCTACGCGTGAGACTCTATGTGACATTAGGTCCCCAGTGAACGGATAATTGAAAGTATGGGATGTCTAGACTAATAAAATATCTAAATTAATATACAATAGATACTTGTGATCAGTTTTTAATTAAGAATATTGCCTAAATTTAATGATCACTTGAAATTGGAGTCAGATTGTACACGGAGCTAGACTAAAATTGAAAGTAAATCCAGATAAATTCAGAGGCGCAAGTAAAAGACCAAACATGCATTAAACCTTCGACTAGGCCGCTGGACTCCCCTGTTTGGACTAGCGGGTGGATCCTTACACCATCAGTGTCCCAATGTGTAGTGAGCCAGGGTCCTTACTGTCCTTACCAGTGCCCAAATTCATGTATGTGATATACTGATTCACGACCAAGGGAGCTAGGGAACTGATTGAGACGCACCGTCAGTGTCTGTCTTAAGATTTATCTCAGATATTAATATTTACATAATATTCAACATATTGTACCATTTAAGAATAGGCTACTTTTAGTGTTGTGCCCAGTAATGTGAACAATTGTGAGTAACATCCTTTTTTTTTATTATTAGATTTGCATCGGCCTGCACTGCCTCCTCCACAGAATTTGTTGCCTTCCAACGTTTCAAGGCAAGTAAGTTTCTTTAGCTTTGTTGGTTTGGTTCACCAAAAAATGAAAATTTGCTGTCACACATCAGCCAATATGTCTTTTTACTTCAAAGTAGAACATTAAAAAAATAATAATAATCTGATTCTGTTCCTTTGACAATTCAAATAAAGCAAGTCAATGGTTACCATCACTTTAAGATACCAAAAAAATCATAAAGATTACTTTAGATAATTTAATTGATTTTAACTTGCTTACCAGATGATGTTAACACAGTTAAAAACAGCAATCACTGACCAGCCAGAAAAAAAAGACTCCAAAAGACATTTCCAACATCAAAACGATATGATATAAATAAAAAACAAACAAACAAAAAACTTTAGAAATTGTGCATTTCTCTCAATGGCTCATATTTGTTTGTGGTTTACATTACAAGTGAATATGAAATTGTCTCAATTTTACATGAAATAATAAAATACAATTTACCACAGACTTGAGTGAAAATATCATATTCATGAGCTACAATCATTATTCATTAAGTTTACTGATGTCCTGATACAGTGACTGGTACTACGTTTTTATTAGGACAAATCTTTTCATGAATTCATAGCTATTTGCAATTAGTGTAAATAACATATCGCTAAAAATACTGCTATTTTCACTTAGTGTAGATAAAATCCATTGCTATTTGAATTTAAGAAAAATTACCGCAATTTCAACTGAGGGGGGCCTTTAATCAGTCCATGCCCATGGCACCTCTGCGTCATGATCCGTCCCTGACTCACACACACACACTCTCACACACACACACAAACACACACACACACACACAAACACACACACACACGTTGGTTTTTGTGGTTTATGGGGACTCTCCATAGGCGTAATGGTTTTTATACTGAACAAACTGTGTGTGCTATTGCCCTACACCAACCCTACACCTAAACTTAGCCCTCACAGGAGACTTTGTGCATTTTTAGATTTTCAAAAAAACACAATTTAGTATGTTTTTTAAGTCTTTTGAATTACGGGGACATAGGCAGTGTCCTCATAAACCACCTTCATATTGTAATACCTCTGTCATACCCATGTCATTATACAAATTTGTGTCCTCATAAACCACATAAACATGCACACACTCACACGCACACACACACGCACACACACACTCACTCACATACACACGCACACACGACACACACACTCACACACACACACACAGTTGTGGCTGCTGTTTGTCAAATTGTGAACACCAGAGGTCACTATTGCATTGCAGTCCTGTGTGTTCTCAAGTGTTCACACCTGACTCATGTAATAGGTGTGTATTTCCTGCTTTTACCTGATTGCTTGCGTTACGCGTTGTGTATTGTATATATGCAGACCATATAAAATATGTGTAATAAGCATTTTCCTAGAAATAAAAATGGTCTATTCATTTTTTATGCAAACGCCTTAAAGCATGTTCTAAAATATAGCCACAGTGTGTTATTTATTTTAAAGCTTATTTATTTGATTTATTATTTAAAAAAGCCTAGCTTGTTTTGCAGTATTTTGTTTTAGTTTTTTAAAGCCACAGTTTAGTATATTTTAATTTTCTTGTATTTTTTATTTAAATAGTTTAAATTCATTTTGGAATAGTTATCCTCTTTGCTATAGCTTTTTCTGGCACAAAAATAAACAATAAAATACAATTCAGGAGTGTGTACAGAGTGTTAATGTCTAAAGTGTCATATGTTACAATAGTATAGTAAGTAACACTATAGTCCAATCTAAAGGGTTAACTCAAAAGACATAACTACAACCAGGTATTGTATTTTATGAAGATTAGACTCCCAAAAAAAAAAAAAAAATAAAGCATAACCAACTCGTTATTATCTTTATTACCACATGGTGTTATGGAAAAGAACCATGTGACAGAAATTAAAAGCAATAATTTGAGACCAGAAAAGCATCACATAACTGTAAGAGTAAATAATAATAATAATAATAATAATAATAATGACTATGCACCCGTTTGTAAGGAAGGTTGTAAATTAACTAATTTCTCTGTCCAAAACCAAAACTCAAACCCGAAGACTCGGGAGGTGAACTAATCGGGGGGTTTTCCAAGATGGCGACATGACCGTACATGTTTTAACGAGCACTTGCACTGAAATATTAAAATTTATGTTAAGACTGTAATTACATTCTGGGCAGAGACTGAATGTGATCTGTAAGCCATATTTTATCATCCATGTCTACACGGGAAAAAAAAGAGGACGATGAAGGCTGCTAAACAGGCCGTTGTAACAGGTTTGACGAACCCCCTCATGTCTAACTGTCATGACTGCACTAACCTGATCGGTCAGTTGTCCCTGATGCCTGCAGAAGAGGAATTTCCCTCATATCCAGCGACACCATGCAAGCCTCCTGCTTCTAAAAAAGCTCTCCTTAAAGATAAATGTGCAGTTTCCCCATCCAATTCGGACATTGTTGACTCTCTCTCGACACTGATCAACGCGAGATCAGATGCCATCGAAAAGATGGTAGGTGAAAACTCCATGAAAATAGAGGGCTTAAAGCTCACAATTGATTTTGCATGCAAAGAAATAAAGGATGCGAAGAAACGGATCGAGAAGGTTGAAAAATGTTTGAAGAAAGAAGAGGAGGTGGTTGCTCCGCTTAAAGACAGAGTAACAGAGCTGGAAAATTACTCAAGAAGGTGGAATTTAAAATTACACAGGTTACCAGAGTCAGTCGAAAATGTTAAAATGGAGACCATCAAGATCTGCCAGACCATTTTGCCTCAAGAACAAAGCAAGCTGACGGAGTTGATTGACATCGTACACCGTCTGGGGAAGAGGAAGCCAGGGGTTGTGAGACCACTTCGCTTTCTGTCGAGAACACACCGGGATTCTATCTGGGCTGCAGCGAAGAACAACCCGTTCCTACGTGAAAAGGGCCTAAGGTTCGCTGAAGATTTACCTCAACTGTTAAGGAAATTAGAGCCAAGTTTTGGCCTACAATTGAAAAGGCACGTAGTGAGGGGAAATCAGCCTACTTCGTCGGGGCACGGGCCTTCATCGGGGGCGTTGAGCTTCATCTTCAGCAGATTGGAAGAGGTGTTAGTGAGGCCAGCAGGGGGTGCTCACCCTGTGGTCTGTGTGGGTCCTAACGCCCCGGTATAGTGACGGGGACACTATACTGTCAAAAAGCACCGTCTTTCGGATGAGACGTTAAACCGAGGTCCTGACTCTCTGTGGTCATTAAAAATCCCATGGCACTTCTCGTAAAGAGTAGGGGTGTAACCCCGGTGTCCTGGCCAAATTCCCTCTACTGGCCCTTGTCTATCATGGCCTCCTAATAATCCCCATCCACTTGATTGACTCTATCACTCTCTCCTCTCCACCTGTAGCTGGTGTGTGGTGAGCGCACTGGCGCCGTTGTGCTGTGGCTGCCGTCGCATCATCCAAGTGGATGCTGCACACTGGTGGTGGTTGAGGAGAGACCCCCCACATGATTGTAAAGCGCTTTGGGTGTACAGCAATACACAATAAGGCGCTATATAAATGCTTCATTCATTCATTGAGGATGATCAGCTGGATGTTAGAGGTGACGGAGATGAAATGACTTAAATTCAAGACTATTTGCGGACTATTTGGTTTCTTCATGCCATGCATAGGCTACAGCTTTAAAGACTCCTTTGCTCAGGATTTGTATTTTTGACTCTACTTGCCTTTACTAACGATATGGTGCTGCGTTCGGTACTTTAGTGGATACATCTTTGCACAAGTCACATTCGGTTCTTTCTTTTGTTTTTCGTTTTTTCAAATTGACTGTATATGTCTTTATCTGTATTGTCCTTAAATGCCAGGGGATTACGGCTTAATTTTTTTTGTTTGTTAAACAATTTAAAACAGATTTTTGCTTTTTTCAAGAATCGCACTCTGTACCTGAAGACTCCAAGTTTTGGAGATCCCAATGAGGGAACGATATTTGGTTTTCCAATTGTTCTGAGCTCTCTGCTGGTGTTATTACTTTGTTAAATCATTTTAATGGCAATGTCTTACACTCAGAAGGTGATAGTAATGGCCACTTTCTCATTCACGTGATATCTATAATTAACATAGCATTTTTGATTATCAATATTTATGGGTACAACTCCAATGCACAGAATGATTCACAGAACAAATTAGACGAGATTTATAGAAGGAAAGCTGAGGGTGCATTCGTTCGCTCTAGGATGAAGTGGCTTGAGGAGGGCGAGCAAAATTCCTCTTATTTCTTCCGACTGGAAAAACAGCGTGCAAATCACAACACTATACATCAACTTAATATTGATGGTACTATTACCTCTGACTCTAAGTTGATTTCCAAATGTTTTACAGTAAGTTATACACTTCAAATTACATTCAAATGTAACTTCAAATTACAAAATTTACATCCTCATTTTTTTTTCCTTTTTAAAAGACTCTAAGAATATTTTAACCGAAGAAAAGATTTTTTGTGACAAACCCATAACTATTAAAGAAATACTGGACTCCATTAACCACTTAAAAAATAATAAGTCACCTGGAACAGATGGGTTAATAGCAGAGTTTTATAAATCCTTCACCCAGCAGATGGCCCTTCTTACTGCATGTATTCAATGAGAGTATTTCCAATGGTCAGCTGCCATCTAGTATGAATCAAGGTCTTATCACACTTATTCCAAAGTCAAAGAAAGATTTGCTATTTATTGATAATTGGAGAGATTTAAAACTGTTCTAGACTCAATTATTGATACAACACAGTCAGGATTCATGAAGGATAGACACATTGCCAATAATATTAGATTAGTTTTGGATATTCTTGATTATTCCCATCTGATTTCTTATCAAAGCTTTATTTTATTTTTGGATTTCTACAAAGCATTTGATACTCTTGAACATAATTGTATTTTTCTTAGTCTTAAAAGGTTTGGTTTTGGTCCTTTTTTTTGTAATGTAATTAGAACTTTATATTGTAATGCTAACAGCTCAATTAAACCGAAGCATGGCACTTCATCTAGATTTGATATTAAAAGGGGTATACGTCAAGGTTGTTGTCAGTCCTTGTCTTGTGTTTCCCCTCCTCCCGTGCCCATATTTGGCCTTCCTGTTCCTGTCCTCGTTTGTTTTCATTAGTTTAATTAGTCCCTAGCCCTGTGTTTGATTAGTCCACACCTGTTCCTTGTTTTCCTAGTGTTTATAAGCCCTGTGTTTCCTAGCCCCTGTGTCCGGTCATAACGTCATTGATGTTCGTCTCTCCCCAAGCTCCTCGTCTCCTTGTGTGTGTCTCTCCAATAAATGTGCTATTTGGAACTCCTACGTCTCCTCGCTCCTTGTGTCCCGAGAGGGAACGTGACAGATGACCGGACCGAAACAGAAGTAAGCGGCGCTCCTTTTCCCCCGTTTTGTTTTCCGTTTTTGAAAGTTTTTTGTTTGCTCCTTTTTTCCTGCTCCCTCCATGGCGATGGAGTTCGCCGCCCGCCTCCGCGCCCTGATACTCCGCGAGCTTCCCTTCGTGGAGTACGCCGAGGAGTTCTGCGGGCTCGCGCGGAGTTCGGATCTGCACGACGCGGCCATCCTCCACCTGTTCCGGCTCGGAGCCTGTTACAACTACCCCATGGACCTCCCAGACACCACAGGATTGACCTGGAGGGTAGGAATATACCGGTGTCTGGGAGACTTCCGGGTCCGAGTCGGAGCTAGCCCGCCGTCGTCCGCGGCTCTCCCGAGCCCGCCGCCGCTCGCGCTTCCAGAGCGCCCCCGCGAACTCGCGCTTCCAGAGCGCCCTCCAGTGCCTGCTCCTCGCAGGTGGACTCCCGCGTCTCCGCTGGTCCCGCCCAGCTCTCCTGCATCTCCGCTGGTCCCCTCCAGCTCAGCTCTTCCCGAGCGCCCCCAAGTGTCCGCGCTTCCAGAGCGCCCTCCAGTGCCGGCTCCACGCACGTGCCCTCCAGTGCCGGCTCCACGCACGTGCCCGCCAGTGCCGGCTCCACGCACGTGCCCGCCAGTGCCGGCTCCACGCACGTGCCCTCCAGTGCCGGCTCCACGCACGTGCCCTCCAGTGCCGGCTCCACGCACGTGCCCTCCAGTGCCGGCTCCACGCACGTGCCCTCCAGTGCCGGCTCCACGCACGTGCCCTCCAGTGCCGGCTCCACGCACGTGCCCTCCAGTGCCGGCTCCACGCACGTGCCCTCCTGAGTTCCCGCTGGTTCCGTCCAGCCCTCCTGAGTTCCCGCTGGTTCCGTCCAGCCCTCCTGAGTTCCCGCTGGTTCCGTCCAGCCCTCCTGAGTTCTCGCTGGTTCCGTCCAGCCCTCCTGAGTTCCCGCTGGTTCCGTCCAGCCCTCCTGAGTTCCCGCTGGTTCCGTCCAGCCCTCCTGAGTTCCCGCTGGTTCCGTCCAGCCCTCCTGAGTTCCCGCTGGTTCCGTCCAGCCCTCCTGAGTTCCCGCTGGTTCCGTCCAGCCCCGCGCTGCAAGAGCGCCCGACAGAGTCCGCGCTGCAAGAGCGCCCGACAGAGTCCGCGCTGCAAGAGCGCCCGACAGAGTCCGCGCTGCAAGAACGCCCGACAGAGCCCGCTCCTCTGTGGCTCCCAGGGGGGAGCTTCCCCAAGAAAATTTTGGGGGGGGGTAAGAGGGTCACAGCCAGTGTGGCCGGGCCAAGGGCCAAGGCCACAGAACCCCTTGGGCCCGAAAAAAATAGGCCGTGGCCTCCCGAGTCCGCTGACCCGCCCTGGCCTCCCGAGTCCCCTGACCCGCCATGGCCTCCCGAGTCCCCTGACCCGCCATGGCCTCCAGAGTCCCCTGACCCACCATGGCCTCCAGAGTCCCCTGACCCGCCATGGCCTCCAGAGTCCCCTGACCCGCCATGGCCTCCCGAGTCTCCAGACCCGCCATGGCCCCTGGAACGGGCACCGCCCTGGAGGCCTCCAGAGCGCCCACCCCCCCTCCCCATTGGATGGTGTTAGGCGTGAGGACACGCCTTCCGGAGGGGGGCGTAATGTCAGTCCTTGTCTTGTGTTTCCCCTCCTCCCGTGCCCATATTTGGCCTTCCTGTTCCTGTCCTCGTTTGTTTTCATTAGTTTAATTAGTCCCTAGCCCTGTGTTTGATTAGTCCACACCTGTTCCTTGTTTTCCTAGTGTTTATAAGCCCTGTGTTTCCTAGCCCCTGTGTCCGGTCATAACGTCATTGATGTTCGTCTCTCCCCAAGCTCCTCGTCTCCTTGTGTGTGTGTCTCTCCAATAAATGTGCTATTTGGAACTCCTACGTCTCCTCGCTCCTTGTGTCCCGAGAGGGAACGTGACAGTTGTCCCATTTCTCCTTATTTTTATTGGCTGCGCAGCTATTAGCAGACCATGTTAAGCAAAGTAATCTTACAGGTATCTCTATTGCAGGAGAGAAGTGATCATCAGTCAGTTGGCGGATGACACTACTCTCTTCTTGAAAAATAGTGATCAAGTTGCAGTAGCTTTAGGAGTAATAGATGCGTTCTCCAAAGCATCTGGTTTACACCTGAATATTTCTAAATGTGAATTACTGTCTATTATGGATTGTACTGTTTCATCCATTTGTAATATTCCGATTAAAGAAAAAGTAGTTTATTTAGGAATAAAAAATGAATCTACACGCTGTAATGATAATTTTATCCCAATTATAGAAAAAACACGTAAAAAAACTTAAACAGTGGCTTCAAAGGAATATTTCTTTAAAAGGAAGGGTATTACTTACTAAAGCTGAAGGTTTATCTAGATTGACGTATGCAGCTTTGGCTTTACATTTGGAAATTAAAATTTGTAAAATGATAGATAATCTGTTATTTGGAAATGGAAATGGAGGACTGAATTTTCTAGATTTCTAAATTACACTTTTAAAGTTAATTGGATGAAACACTTAAAATGTCCCTCGTCGATTTGGAATTATATCCCTAATTATATTTTTTCACAGCTGGGTGGCCTACATTTTCTTTCTCTATGCAATTATTGTCACGGTGCACACACGAGGGAGGAACCAGGAACACGCAGACGAGGATATAAACTCAAATAACATACTTTACTGAGGACATCAAGGAAGGGCAAGACAGGGCAGGGCAGGGCAGGGCAGGGCAAGATACAGACATCAACACCGGGGAGTCACGAGTAGAACAGACAAAATCTAACTGAACAGACAGGATTAATATACACAGGTAAATCATAGATAATGAGACTAACTGGACAAGAATTAAACTGATTACATTTAACAAGGACAGGAAACAAACCAAATAAGGAAACATGAGGCAGGAACACATGACACACACCAATGAACCCTGACAATTATAATGTTGAAAAATTACCTGTTAAACTCTCGGCATTCCACAAGCAAATGCTTCTTGCTTGGTCTCTTATTTATAAGCATAATTTCTCTCCACACTCTTTTTCTATTTGGAACAATCGTAATATACTCTATAAAAATAAGTCTTTATTTTTTCAGAACTGGTATAACAATAAAATTATTTTAGTATGTGATCTTTTTAATGAAAATGGTCTTCTTCTGTCATATTATGAGTTTTACAGAAGGTTAAGGTTCCTGTTTCACCCAAAGAATTTGCAATTGTCTTTGATGCTGTTCCCTCAGGAATCATTACACTGTTTAAAGGCTTTGATAGAACTCTATATACTGTGATCCATTCCAGACAACAGTGGATAAAGCTTGTCTCGAACCACACTCGAGTAACAAACTGATTCGTGCTCTTTTTCAGAAGGAAGTTGTATCCAAACCATAAGTTATTGTCTATTGGAGTAATTTTATTAATATTGCAAACTGGAAAAAAGTTTGGCTTTTGCCACATAAATACCTTATTTTGAACAAAGTTAGAGAAGTATCTTTCAAATTAATCCACAGATTCTACCCAGTGAATAGTTACCTAAAAAAATGCAAACATGATATTAACACAATGTGCAACTTTTGTAATGTTCAAGATGAAACGATTGTACTGGTACTGTAATTATACTAAAGTGTTTTGGAATAGTTTTTGCTAATTTGTAATTGATTTTGTGTACTCTCAATTTTCTTTGTTTTGGAAAGATGTTTTGTTTGGTTTTGTGGATACAGACTGAGAAAGAGTTTTATTTTATAAATGTATTACTTCTCCTAGTACCATATCCACAGATGCAAATTCTCCAATAATAAGCCGCATTTTAAAGTGTTTGTTAAAGAGTTACAACAATATTTTGAAACGCTCTCATTATCGGAAAATACTAAGGCAAGAAAAACCCTATCTTGTTGTGCCCTTTTCAGAATTCCCCTGTAAAATTATTACTTTATATTGTACTTGTATATTTATTTATTCATTTGATTACTTGATGTTATGTGTTCTTTGGTATTTTCAATGTTGTTATATTATATTGTAACTATATCTGATATTTCATTGTTCATTAATAAAAAATAAAAAAAAGGTTTACTAGTCAATTCTCTTTCCGGCTCAGGCTGCATTGGTTAAGCGTATGGGGCTGTCACGTGATGAACGAACGACTCAAACCCGGAGACTTGTCAGATAAGAGGTGGTGTGCAAATCATAGACTAAAGAGCCAGGTAAACAATGAATTCATATTTTCTGTTTCTTATAGCATTATAGTTTTGTATTGTTTGTAGTGTGATAAACGTTTGCATAAGTAGTAGATGCGTTTGGAAAGTAACACGTAACGTTTGAATTATATTTTGCTAAAATGAAGGAAATGACTCGAAAAAAGATTCGTTCATTTTGCTGAACGAGACTCAAAGGTCCGAGTCGGTAAAATGATCCGAACTTCCCATCACTAGTTTGCAAGCGCTGGCTGTCTCAAGTTGTTTTCCGATACATCTCTATTCTGAAACTTCCGTCTTTCAGCAAAACGCGTGATCCTCTGGTGCTGAACACGTTGCTATCATATGCGACAAAGCACTCCTTTTTTTTTTAATCAATGACTCTAAAAAGCGGTGAGGACTTGAATTTACTACATTAATTCCAGACATGTTTAATTGAATGAGACATATGTCAAATTTAGCAAATAAAACAACAATTAGATAACGGCGCGAGACAAGGAGGGATTTTATCCCCAATTCTGTTTAACCTTTACATGAATCTGAATATTTGAATGCCTGCAAAACTGTGTGTATGATTAGGAATATTTTAGTGAATCATATTATGTATGCAGATGATCTTGTGGTGTTTAGTCCTAGCAGTGCTGGTATTCAACAGCTTTTAACTATGTGTTCTGATAATGGTCTTGAACATGATATTTAATATAATCCTGATAAGAGTGTGGTTATGATTTGCGGAACTAACGAGGATCAAAGAATACATTTTCCAGGTTTTAAGTTGTCTAATAAGTACGGTTCCCGGGAGGGGCCGTCTTCGGTTCACTTATTATTAGTTTTATCATGGCCACGGCATATTAAGTCGTGGCCACGAGATAATTTTGTCGAGGTTAGGACATTTTTTGTGGCCTCCATTGCCACGAGTTTAATTCTTAAGTAAACAAACCTATGTGACCATAGCAACCTGGGATCAATCAGATATGGATAAAACATTTTTATTAACATTAAACATTTCATTTAATATTTGTATATTATTATTAGCTTATATTAACTTGTTAGGGCTAGTTAAATGTGTCATAAAGTATTAATTGCCTAATTAATTGCCGTTGTCTGCTTTAATAATCATTAGCTAATGATATGCAAAGGTACTAGACTGTAAAAATGCCACAGTAAAAACCTGTTAAATGATTAAAAGTAAGTTTCCTTATTATATTCAGTGAATAACTGTAATAGATCTAACCTTTGTTTTCGAGAAAGACACTCATAGACTGTCTGAAACCACACCCTAACCCTCATTCACTAGTTCCTACATTAGTTCACTATATAGTCCACTAGACAGAGTGATTGAGAACATATGAGTGAATTCAGACACTGGTGAACACCTGTTGTTCAAGTTCATTTGTATATCGCTTTTTACGATGCAAACCGTTGCAAAGCAGCTCTACAGGAAATTAAGTTTCCACAATATATTTATATATTGCAGAACCTTAATATATTTAACTTATGGCAAAATTTGGTAATTCTGTATGTTGTCTGAGCTTTGGCGTCCTCTGAGGGGTTGGCATCATCTTTTCTCAGGTGTTCGTCATCTCAGATCATTTAAGGGTTGGATCCAGACTGAAGCTTCTGTCATTCCTAGTTACCACGGGATGTTAATCAACAGAGAAACAGAGACATAATTAGCATAGCTGCTGTTCCATCTAAGCAAAAATGATTTGTTCAACCCAAGCTAAAGAATAATAATAATAACTTCAGTACAAGATTATAAGATGCTGTTAACACAATCACTGAAGGAAAGAATCAGAAGCAAAACTATAACAGACATACAGCCACAGCCTTAAATGAAATCAACTGAAATAGGGCTGCAACAACGAATCGATTAAATCGATAAAAATCGAGTACTAAAAGTAGGGCTGGGCGATAAAACGATAACGATA
Organism: Barbus barbus; assembly: GCF_936440315.1. Classification (NCBI taxonomy): domain Eukaryota; kingdom Metazoa; phylum Chordata; class Actinopteri; order Cypriniformes; family Cyprinidae; genus Barbus; species Barbus barbus. Next base: position 28,167,051 of record NC_136756.1, on the reverse strand, counting down.
TGTATCGCGATAGACACGTGAACGATATCAATAAAAAATGTGTTCGATAAAACGTTCGAAGAAAACAAAGGCTGCGAAGCAAGTTTGGTTGCATTAACAAAGGCACTCGCTCTCTGGTAACCTAGCAACGTAGGGAGTGACACGCTAACAGCCAATCATGTAACAGTATCAGTTTGGTTGCGCCATATCGTTGTCTCGTGTCTAAGTGCGCACGCGCGGCTGAGAGTGCACGTCTGCAGCCAGACCTGGCTGGTCTGCTGGATTCCTCTTCATAAGCAGAAAATGAGTGCCGCAGCGAGCGAGGAAATTGTAAATAAGAGAAAGTCAGCTCGCCAGTATGGCAGTTTTTTGGATATTATAAGTCTGACCGTAGTCAGACCAAATGTCGTCTGCAAATTATGCAAGACCGTCGTCCCCGCCAAGACTGGTAATACCACGAACTTGATGTACCACCTTATAATATCAAAAATATCAATAATTATCGATATCGACCGATATGAAACACTGATATCGTGATACAGTTTTCAGCCATATCGCCCAGCCCTAACTAAAAGAGTTGGCAACGAATTTCATAATTGATTCGTTGTGTCGCGCGACGCGGAGACGTTTGATTATAAAAAAAAAAAAAAAACTTTAGTTGAGCGCGGAGCGGAGTGAACACACTCGGTCTCTCTCGCGCACTGATACTAGCAGAGTTCGGGAGATGGGTATACTGTGTGTGTGCTGCTGTTATCTGCAAGAGATTTGAGTTGAATTGATGCTAGGGCTGGGCGATATGGCTGAAAACTGTATCACGATATAAGTGTTTCACATCGGTCGATATCGATAATTATTGATATTGCTTTTAAGGTGGTACATCAAGTTCGTGGTATTACCAGTCTTGGCGGGGACGACGGTCTTGCATAATTTGCAGACGACATTTGGTCTGACTACTAATATCCAAAAAACTGCCATACTGGCGAGCTGACTTTCTCTTTTATTTACAATTTCCTCGCTCGCTGCGGCACTCATTTTCTGCTTATGAAGAGGAATCCAGCAGACCAGCCAGGTCTGGCTGCAGACGTGCACTCTCAGCCACGCGTGCGCACTTAGACACGAGACAACGATATGGCGCAACCAAACTTGATACTGTTACATGATTGGCTGTTAGCGTGTCACTCCCTACGTTGCTAGGTTACCAGAGAGCGAGTGCCTTTGTTAATGCAACCAAACTTGCTTCGCAACCTTTGTTTTCTTCCGACGAAGAATAAAAAATATCGAACGTTTTATCGAACACATTTTTTATTGATATCGTTCACGTGTCTATCGCGATACATATCGTTATCGTTTTATCGCCCAGCCCTAATTGATGCTTTTAATGACTTTGCATAAATCAGTAGGTTGTTCTTCGTGTACTTAAGCAAAATAGTTCTCAATACCCTAATGCTCACTTTACTTAAACATTATAAATATTAGTTTATAAACAAATGGCAGTTGGACAATTTAAGTGTTGGTTTCTGCAAATAAAATTAGTTAACTGAAAAGTTTGTATATTAACATTGTATCAGTTAATGAAATACGGTTTTTCACTGTAAGTTTAAACTGTTCTGTAAATCCTAAAATGTTGCTACCGTATTTTTCACGGTAAAATTCTGGCAACCACAGCTGCCGGTATTTTACCATAAATTTAACTGATTTTTTTTTACAGTGTATCATTATGTTATGACTATACTTGTTGCACAGAACTATTAACTAATTAGCTATGATTAATTAAAGCAGACAAATGGAAGTTGAAATACATGCTTCAACCCATTGTGGTAATTAACATGCATTTACTCTATTAGTTACTATAATATGTCATTAGGGAATTAATACTTTGACACATTTAACTAATAACAATTTATTGATTACTTAATTTATGAATCATATAGAATGTTCATTTGTTGCTGATGCAGTAATCATTAATAAAATCATTAGTAAAAGGTTTAGTTCTTCATAAGTTATACATTAACTCGTGATTATCTGTGCATTTGTTAAGCATGAATTAATGCATATTAGTGTCACCATATTGTAAAGTGTTACCTTATGCTATTTGCTACCATATATTTTGCAAATACTGCAAACGCCTGACAATTATGCCAATACTTTATGATTGTAGGCTATTTATGCCAGTGCGTGATGATAAATGAGCGTGTTGTGTTTTCATTTACAAATGAAACTACGTGTATGATTCATTCCTCAACGAAACTATTAATTCGCAGGAAAAAAAAAAAGAAATATGTTAAATTAAATCTTTAAACTGCATTTCCAATAGGCTATAAATTCCAGTCAGCATAATCAAAGCTTTATGTCCAGCATTTACAGTAGGCTCATTTATAAAACTGGTCAGAACGTTACGTAAAGAGATAGAAATGAAGGGAAAAAACGAATATAAAATATATTAATAGGCTAATAGTAATAATATAATAATAATATACAAATATTACGGAAAAAGACAATCAGTTAATGGACACGCACAGCTAGCAAGACTGTGGGATGGATAAAAATGTTTTCTTGTAGGTGTAAGTAATCTTTAGAATCATTGTTATAACTTTAGCTTTTAGGGAATAGGGATGTAACGGTATGAAAATTTCTTATCACGATTATAGTGACCAAAATTATCACGGTTATCAGTATTATCACGGTATTGTTCAAATGTGCTGGAGATGTTCAAAAAGTACCGAAACATAAATCACTTCAAGTTTTATACTTAAAAATCAACAAACAGCAAATAAAATGACTTTTTGTTTGCATAATCACTAAAACAATAACATTACCAATGATGTCTGGATTTTAAATGACAACTTGACTGACACCAGTTTAATAGCATGTTCAAATAAATAATGTAAATGTTCAAATAAAGCTTTGAAAAAGTTTAACATAAAGGTAAACTCACATTTCAGCCTTTAAAGAAAAGAGTTAAGTCAAAATGACAATTGATTAATAAGGGGAAGGGGAGGGGGGAAGTGGTGTGTGGCCAAGTATGGTGACCCATACTCTGAATTTGTGCTCTGCATTTAACCCATCCAAGTGTACACTCAGTAGTGAACATACACCCGGAGCAGTGGGCAGCTAATGCTGCGGCGCCCGGGGAGCGGTTGGGGGTTCGGTGCCTTGCTCAAGGGTCTCACCTCAATCGTGGTATTGAGGGTGGAGAGAGCGCTGGTTATTCACTCCCCCACCTACAATCCCTGCCGGACCTGAGACTCGGACCCACAACCTTCAGGTTACAAGTCCAACTCTCTATCCACTTATCTGCTCCATAAATAATTCTATATAGCTTATCTGAAGTGTTTAAATGTGTAGAATCCACATAAGCTTGTTTTTCATCAACCGGTTAAAATTTACAGCAGGGCATGCAAATTTGGTCCGTTTTTTGGCCGGACAGAAACTGCTGTACACAGGCTGAATGTAAATAAGTGTTTGTAAATCCAGTCTCTGACAGCAGGTGGCGCTTTATATGGAAAAGCTGAATTACAGCTGATTCCCCTGAACTCCGCGAACAAAGCAGTATTGTGTTTAAGAACACTTCCTTTAGGTATTACATGGCGCTAAGATGAAAACAAAATGCCATCGAATCGTTTCTGAAGACAGTCAGATCCTTCAGAGGTACATTCATATAATTAATTCACTGATATATTCATTTGTATAATTCCCTCAGCACTCTTTTAAAACCTCCCAGCTTTTCCGCCCTGTTTTCACTCAGAATGAAACTCTGCTGCCGTGCGCTCGTGAGACTGTTACACTCTGCTTTATGCTGGACAGTATTTGTTTATCGTGAGTTGTCCAGATCGCGGTAATCGAATACAGTTTTAATGATAATTAAAATATGAAACGGTAATACTAACCGTGGGGAATTTTATCATGATTTATCGTCAAACCGGTAATCGTTACATCCCTATTAGGGAATCACTCTTAAGATTCGATATTTATATGATTAATTGAGATTAATCAGAATGTCCAATTTATACCTTGTTAACGATACCTTATTAACAACTTGTCCAGCAAGCATTAAAATCAGCACGTTATCTCTTAACAATTTTGTTTATCTTATTCGCGGCCAACGATAAAAAAAAAACAAATAGTTAGTTATCAAGCTCATGAGCACAGGTAACGCGATCTTGGCAAGTAATTTCAGAATCGGAAAATCACATAGCAACAGACATGAGATTTCTTAATAGAATCAAAGTTTATTTCACTACTCTAACACAATACTAAGCTAAACAACACGAAACAAAAGATGTAAACAAAAACACACTTAAATTGTTTTGATCTGAAGATAGTTTTAGGTTCTAATGCTCGTTTTCAACCTGAGGGAAATCACACACGCATGGAACTCTTCTATCTTTACTCTTAAAAGATAAATACAACCAGTTCAGCCGATTCAGGAGATTTTGTCTTACTTTCTCGCTTTCAGTTGAGTTCAGTTGTTCCCGGCTCAGAAAGGATCGTGCGCTGATGGGCGGCTTGGTAGGTTGTTGTCACGAGAATACTCTTCAGTGGTTGGTTGGCCTCGTTCTGACTTGATGACGCTCCCAGGAAGTTGGTTTCAGTTTTGAGGCTTTTAGATGTTAAAGTTCTTTTGGAAGCTTGAGTCTTGATCTCAGTTTACTGCTCAATCATGATGTTAAATGACTGAGAGCGTCCAGCAAGGAGCGAGCTAAGCTTAAGCTTAAGCTTTCTTTTCAATTTCCAACAACAACCCCTTGAGACACAGTTGGGTATCTGTTTTTAATGGGCCGAATTGGGATCTGCCCCCCGGGCGACTGACCCAATCGGATTCTTCCTGTGGACCAGAGCCCCCTGCACAGCTTCTTTCTGTGCGCATACCTTATCTGTTCAGTTATTTATCACATGAAAAACTTATTGACAGCAGATCTCTATTCGTATTGTAATCATGCATTGATGAGAACAAACAAATTTCATCCACACCAGCTTACTATTAATGAAATCAGCTTTCATCTGAAACCAAACACCACGTATTTGACATGCCCAAAAATACATATATCCTTTGTATTCATTACGCGGTTAATGCATCGATTAAACGATTCTAAATAAACACATCGAGCATGTGAACTGAACACTAGTCATCAGGTAAAGTTATGCATCACAAGATTACAACAATATCATATGTTCCACAAGCCTTTTAAATGACACGAAAACAACCTTAATATATGTTGTAAATATATTGTATATAGTGTTTTTCCGAGTATATTGCTTCAATAGCAGAAACTAGTATAATTTTGTCCTTTTTTAGATACTTGAACAAAGCGTGGCGTCTCTTTGTCTGTTAGGGAGCAACAAGGCGCGTTCCTGGGATGTGCTGATAACGCGAGGTCATAATGTCATTTTTTTTTTTTTGGGAAAGATCTGGAGATTTTCTTAGTTGGACGTTGATCGTAAAAACGTCATCTTCAACGATACCATCCTTGAATTTACTGCGTTAATGGAAAGAGATTAGGGAGGGTTTGTGTGGAGTTTCTCCAAATGACAAGGTCTTTTCCCTTGTTCGACTTTATTTATGATAAATCCAGCCAAGCACTTAAAGTTGCTCTTCTCTAAAGACATCCAGATGTTCTTCTCCAATATATCCTGGTTTTTGTGGTCCCAGGAGATAAGGAGGTCTGGGGCGAGCGATGGGCTGGAGTGGAAGCTTTGATTCCTGCTTCAGGAATATGTTGAAATTAGGTGTGTGTGTGTATTCTGGTTTCGACCAGGTCTATTGTATCTTATGTATTTTATGTAACATAAAATACAGTCCGGTAGCCTATGGTCAGTATAATAATTTTATTATGTAATAATTTCTATAATAATTAATACAATAAATTCTTAATTAAAAATAAACAAACATCAAACAACATTTTCACACAGGGCCATGTGGGTTTGGATTTTGTTTTCCCTTCATAATAAAAAACTTCATTCAAAAACTGCATGTTGTGTTTACTTGTGTTATCTTAGATTAATATTTAAATTAGTTTGATGATCTGAAATATTAAAGTGTGATAAACATGCAAAAAAAAAAAAAAAATCAGGAAGGGGGCCAACACTTTGTCACACCACTGTATTGGTAGCCCAGGAAAAGGGCTACCAAGCCACTTCTGAACCAGAGACAACTCCAGAAGCGTCTTACCTGGGCTGTGTAGAAAAAGAACTGGACTGTTGCTCAGTGGTATCAGTCAAAGCTGTGGAGACACTGATATTGCTGTATTTTGTAACTCTTTATGTGTGTCATAGATGCTATGGGTTGTATATGTTGTCTATCGTCGTTTTTAAATCTGGACCTTGAGTCTGTAATAGTTTGATTGATTGATTGCCTCCACTGTCTGTGCTGTAGTTTTGGTCTTTCTCACAGACCAGACATAGTGGTAGCCTAACTATTATTTCATTCAAAATACCTTTTGATATCAAATGTGTTTACTGTCATTTATCATGTTTATCATTGTTTTTTTGTTTTGTTTTTTTAGATCAGAAGATGTCAAGCACAAATAGCTCAATGCTGTGCCGTCTGGGTGTAGTAGTGACATTTGCTGTTGTCATCTCTATGAGCATCATGTTTTCCTGGCTCTCACCTTCACACAACTGTCCATTACCACTTCCTAAACCCAAACTAAACTCAGTACAAAACTCTGCCAAGAGCAATAACTCTCTTACTGATACAGCAGAGGAGAAACCTATAGTTCTGTTATGGGTTTGGCCTGAAAATTTTAGATTTGATTTCAGTGACTGCAAAAAGTTTTACAATATTGATAATTGTCATCTGACGGATGATAGAGCTCTGTACAACGATGCAGATAATGTCATCGTTTATCACAAACAAATCAGCTGGGATCCGACCAACCTTCCTCCATCTCCTCGTCCTCCGTTCCAGAGGTGGATTTGGTTCCATTTGGAGTCGCCAACCAACACAGAAAGGATACCGGGTCTGGAAAACCTGTTCAATCTCACTCTCAGCTACAGGCAGGATGCTGATATTCCTGTACGGATGCGCTTGATGACCAGGAAGAAACCTAATGAGGATTTTGTGATTCCCAAAAAGGACAAACTGGTGTGTTGGATTGTAAGTAACAACAGTCCCGTAACTGGTGTCAACGCAAGGAACGCTTTTTACAGAGAATTCAGCAAATACATACAAGTGACTTTGTTTGGAAAGGCTTATGCAAGATTCCTTGATTATAAGGACTACTATCCAACCCTGGCTAGCTGCAAATTTTACCTTGCCTTTGAAAACTCCATCCACAAGGACTACATCACTGAGAAGATAAACGGGCCCCTCGCAGCAGGTACCGTCCCTGTGGTGTTGGGTCCTCCGAGAAGAAACTATGAAAACTTTGTTCCTGCTGAGTCCTTCATTCATGTCAATGACTTCCCAGATGCAAAGTCACTAGCCGAATATCTGCTTCAGCTGGACAAGGATGAAGATGCATATCGCAAGTACTTTAACTGGAGGAAACATCTCACTCCAAGTCCTCATTTAGTATTGAATCAAGAGTTTGTTGACCCTATTTGCACTGCCTGTGACCATGTAGCACGACACAAGGAATATAAAGAAGCTCATGATCTCTATGATTGGTATTTTAATTAGTAATTGGTAATTGTTTCGAGTCTGGTCATTCGGGAACACCACAAGTCTGACTGTGTAATTTTGTACAAAATAAAAGCATTTAAAAGCAAACTTCCTGATTAAACATTAAAGCACACTAGTGTGAGAAACAGTGCAAATGTTTTAATTTTTTTTTATCTCATATTGTGAAAATTATTCATAAAATGCTTTTTTCACTCAAAAAAATGAGGTTCCTACTTTCAGATAAATGAGGCCTACGATTAATCAGATGCACATAGAAACACAAAACCAGTCCAAAATGAAAAAAAAAAACAAGTTGACAAAAAGACTGAATCCAATATTTGGTGATAATGTAGCAAAATGAGAGATTTATAAGCAATTCTTTGGAGTCCGGTCATTTTTGAACGGGAACACCACAAGTGTGACAGGAATCCGAACACAACCAGGGGGTTAATTCAGTTCCTCACCTGATTAAAAGAGAGAAACAAATCTGTAATTTGTATTCCATATAGAGCCAATGTTTAATGATTAACAGACAGAAACACGGAAGACTCTCTCTTTAAAGCATGATTTCCTTGAATAAAATTGTGCCAATGCTTGGAAAGGGATATGACATTGACCAATCACAATTCAGTATGCAAATATAACTATGACTCATCCCTCCCCAAAGTTAGTCCTCTAACCAAACACACCCTAATTTTCCTCCTTTCTTTTTTCTCTCTCTTTTTTTCTCTCTCTCTCTCTGGCAGCTAATGTTAAATGCATCATGTGAATATGTAATACCTCTTGTTCTTGTGGCATTGAATTAATAAAGCATGAAACAAACAAACACACTCAAACCACTTTAACAATTCACCTAGAAAACTCAAGTATCCTGGTTCAAGCACTGTATCATAATCATGAATACTGCTTTAAACATGAGTCAAAAATAAGACTATAATCAAGGCAATTATTACATAAAATAAACAGCATTTTTTAAACATCATTTACAACTTTTGCAATACACTCTTAAAAATAAAGGTGCTTCTCGATGCCATAGAACAGTGGTCTCAAACTCAATTCCTGGAGGGGCACAGCTCTGCAGAGTTTAGCTCCAAATCACACCTGCTTGGAAGTTTCTAGTAAACCTTGATTAGCTGGATCAGGTGTGTTTGATTATGTTTGAAGATAAACGTACTAGGTTACGTATGTAACCCGGGTTCCCTGAAGAGAACGAGAGCTGCGTCCGAAAACGCTATGGGGAACGCCTTCAGCGTGACCACGCTCTGAATATTACCTGCAATCAGTCAAAAATAGAAGGGCGAGGCGTCACGGGCGGGGTGACGTCACGACCAGGAAGTATATAAGCACGTGCGGCGGAGCCGGCGTCAGCTTCAAGTCATGAAGCAAGTGCGAGCTATATGTGGCTACGAGACGAGCTTCAAGTCATGAAGCAAGTGCGAGCTATATGTGGCTACGAGACGCAGCTCTCGTTCCCTTCAGGGAACCTGGGTTACATACGTAACTAGTACGTTCCCTTCCAGGAACTTCGAGCTGCGTCCAAAAACGCTATGGGGAACAATTTACCAACGCTGCCACACTGACAAGTCCCTGCCTGATGTCAGGACGAAAGGACGGAAGAGCCTGGAGTGGCTCGAATGTCGAGGTCATAGAACCTGGCAAATGTCAGGGGCGTGGACCACCCAGCAGTGTTGCAGATGTCCTGCAGGGAGACACCTGCCAAAAAGGCCTTGGAGGCCGCCACACCTCGTGCGCTCTGACTCCCAACGGCGGGTGACGTTCAGAGGCCTCATTAACGCCAGATTAATGGCATCCACTATCCACCTACTAGGACCCCTCTTAGGCGGACCAAAGCACACAAGCAATTGGTCCGACTTCCTCCACAGGGCAGCTCTGTGGATATACGTGCCCAGTGCTCGCACTGGGCACATACAGTTGAGCCTTTCCTGGTCTGGCTCCCCGAAGGGAGGAGGACAGAAGGCCTGGAGTACGACCGGCTGTGGTACGACTGTTGGAACCTTCGGTACGTACCCCGCACGGGGGTAGAGAAAGACTTTCGCCGAACTGGGTGCAAAGTCAGAACACGAAGGGGCCACAGACAGGGCCTGAAGGTCACCCACCCTCCTCAGAGAAGTGATGGCCAACAAGAAAACAGTCTTAATGGTGAGGAGTCTGTCCGAGATATCCTCAATATGCTCAAATGGTGCCACGCACAGAGCCTCCAGTACCACAGCCAGGACCCACGTGGGGACACGTGATCGTACAGGTGGCCTCAGTGCACCGCGGAGGAAACGTGTAACTAGGGGGTGTCTACCCACTGTCTGGCCACTACTAGGGGCGTGGTATGACGAAATAGCTGCCACGTAGACCTTAATAGTGGAGTGGGTTAACCCTGTGGAGAAACGGGCCTGCAGGAACGCCAGAACTGCGCGAATCGGGCAGTTGACTGGGTCGAGCTGGCGGTCCCCACACCAAGAAGTGAAGAGTTTCCACTTCAAGGCGTACAGTTTCCTCGTGGAGGGAGCTCTGGATTGGAGGATGGTCTCGACAACCTCGGTTGACAGACCGGAAGCTATGAGTTGTGCCCCCTCAGGGGCCATACCCACAGCTTCCACAACTCCGGGCGAGGGTGCACTATGGTGCCCCTGGCCTGTGAGAGGAGATCTCTCCTGATCGGCACCGGCCACGGGGTGCCGTCGAGGAGAGAAATCAGGTCCGAGGACCATACTCGCCCCGGCCAGAACGGTGCTACTAACAGTAGACTGACCTCGTCCCGGAGCACTCTCGCCAGAACTCCCGGGAGCAGAGTGATCGGGGGGAGAGACGTACAGACAAGGCCTCAGCCAGGTCTGTACCATAGCATCCAGTCCCGGAGGAGCTGGAGACCGAAAACTCTCCAAATCTGCTTCACCACCTCGGGGGTGAAGCATTCATTCCCCGGGCCTCAGCCCCTGTCTCGACAGGACGTCTGCTCCCACATTGAGATGCCCAGGAATGTGCACAGCTCTCAGTGATAGGAGCTTGCCCTGGGACCACACAAGGATTCTACAAGGGGCGCGACCGCAGACCTCCTTGGTAGTTGATGTAAGAGACCACTGCCGTGCTGTCGGTGCGGACCAGCACGTGGTGATCTCTCAGGTCCGGGAGGAAGTGCTTGAGCGCACGGAACACAGCTAGGATCTCTAGCTGGTTGATATGCCACGTCAGGTGGCGACCACTCCACAGACCGCAGGCAGGGTGGCCACTCATGACCGCACCCCAACCGGTGAGGGAGGCGTCCGTCGCAAGCGTGGCGCGGCGACAAGGAGCTTGGGACAAGAACCAAGGATCCTTCCACATGTCTAAGGCACGGACAGCGGCGTGACACTTTGACAGTGCGGAGCGAGTCTCCCCTCAGGGAGACCCCCTTGGTCTTGAGCCACCACTTTAGGGGCCTCATGTACAGCGGGCCGAACGGATCACGTTGGACGCTGCTGCCATGAGCCTAAGCAGCCTCTGAAGCTGCTTTACAGTGAATGGCTGGCCTTCTCGCACACTCCTGACTGCCGTGAAGATCGGCTCGATCCGAGCAGGGGATAACCGCGCCTGCATCGTGGTCGAATCCCACACCACGCCTAGATAAGTGGTTCTCTGAGCTGGAGAAAGCACACTTTCCCTGGCGTTTAGTCTTAACCCCAAGTCTTTCATGTGGGCGAGAACGACATCTCGATGCTGAACCGCCAACCGCTCTGATTGAGCGAGGATCAACCAATCGTTGATATAATTGAGAATGCGGATGCCCTGCAGTCGCAACGGGACCAGAGCTGCATCCACACACTTGGTGAAAGTGCGGGGTGAGAGTGCTAGGCTGAAGGGAAGAACCTGATACTGGTACGCTTTGCCCCCGAAAGCGAACCTCAGGAACTTCCTGTGAGAGGGAAGGATGGAAACATGGAAATAGGCGTCTTTGAGGTCTATTGTGACAAACCAATCCTCGGACCTGATTTATGACATGGCCTGCCTGACAGTGAGCATTTTGAACTTCAGCTTTCTGGCTGAGCGGTTCAACAAACGCAAGTCCAGTATGGGCCTCAGCCCCCCATCCTTCTTTGGAACAATGAAGTACCGGTTGTAGAAGCCGGTGTGAACCTCGTGAGGAGGAACCAACTCGATGGCTTCCTTCCTCAGCAAAGTATCGACTTCCTGTTCCAAAACCAGAGCCTGCTCGGGGCGGACCGCAGTCACAACAATCCCGTTGAACGGTGGAGGTGGCCCATCTAACTGGATGCAATAGCCATTCTCTACCGTGTGCAGCACCCAAGGAGACACATTCGGCAGTCGCTGCCAGGCTGCTAAATGATCTACTAAGGGAATCAGTCTCTCGAGACTGACCTCTGGTGTCAGAAAAGCTGCCAGACCGCTGCCTCGATGAGGCGCACCGAAAAGAGACGCGCAATCTGGCGGCTGAGGCAAGTGCCTCAGGCCCGCTGTAATCACAGGCGGAGAAACCTGAGGACGATACTCGCTGGGACCCGCTACGCCCTGGAACAACGGCAGGGTTGGTAGACAGGTCCCCGGAGGGCACCGAGGGGAGACGGTCACCGTGTACCGCGGTGTAAGCCGCTCCACCCCAGTAGGGGTCGCCCTCCACGGTCCTGGGGCTCGACCGTCAGGACCTTTTGCGCGAGGAGCTGGTATGCGGAGGAGGTAAAATGCTTTTTGTCTAAATTGCTAAAAACATTCAGTTTACATGGAAATTTAACATGATACCAAACCTGAAGCAAAATAGTAACCGTTTTTTAGCACGACACTTCATTTGATCATATACAATGGAGGTTGCGCCCGCCCAGCAGCCACCTGAGTTTAGAGAGCGCTTACTCTCTGCCCATCAAAGATGTTATAAGCAGAGCAGGAGCCTTCAAAGACGATGCCATAGAGGGAGACAGATAGCTCGCAAGCGTCTGCACCACCTGCGGCACCGCCCTGTACCCGCGCTCATTCAGTTCCCGTGGGAACGAATGGCCGGGACTAAAGGTTTCACCCGCGATCTCGACACCTCGGTGTGGAGATCGGGGAAAAAACGGAAGGCTTCCGTGTAGAAGTGGCTCCTCAAACTGGGGCGAAAGAGGCGGCGAAACCTCGTGAACGCTCGTCACAACAACCTCCTCGGAGGAAGAAAGACGCAGCGTCAAGCCCTCGTCTCGGGGGGAAGAGACCGCTTCCAAACGAGAGACTGCAAGCCCTGCGAGAGCAGCCGCCGCTCTGCCTTTTCTCTCTCTTTTTTTACGGCAGAAGCGGGACCTGCTTTATTTTTCTGTTATGCTTGTGCAAACACTGTAGCTTGCAAAGCTAGGAAGACCAGCGGGGCGTCGAGCCCTCTCTCTGGGGGAAGAAACGCGGCTTCCGAACACAGAGAGCGGGCGCTGGATCTGATGATCCATGTGCGAGCCCCACGAGTGCAGCTGCCGCTCCGCCTCGGCAGCACGGGGCCAGCACCATGAGGAACACTCGCAAAGGCTCCCTCCTCGAAGAGAGCCCTCTGGGTGCAGAGTGTGCGCAGCGAGAGCTGCTCACAGTGCGGGCAATCGGCTCCCTCGAGAGCCGACGCCGCATGCTCCGCACCCAGGCAGACCACGCACAGATTGTGTGTGTCCCCACTCGTGATGTAGCGACTAACACACAACCTGAAACGCGATCTGGGATCGCCCATTGTCTTGGCCTTGGAGTTAGGCATCTTTTAGGACAGACAACACTAAATAAGACTCACAAGACACAAAACGGACTGACAACATACAGAGCGCTTGCTGAATGACAAAAAAGCTGACGCCGGCTCCGCCGCACGTGCTTATATACTTCCTGGTCGTGACGTCACCCTGCCCGTAACGCCTCGCCCTTCTATTTTTGACTGATTGCAGGTAATATTCAGAGCGTGGTCACGCTGAAGGCGTTCCCCATAGCGTTTTCGGACGCAGCTCCGAAAGTTCCTGGAAGGGAACTGTGCAGAGCTGTGGCCCTCCAGGAATTGAGTTTGAGACCAGTGCCATAGAAACCTTTTTGTCTAAATGGTTCCATAAAAACCTTTAACATCTGAAGAACCTTTCTGTTTCACAAAAGGTTCTTTGTGGCAAAAGAAGGTTCTTTAGATTATAAAAAGGTAAGAAAGAGATGATTTGTCTAAATGGTTCTTTGTGGAACCAATAATGGTTATTCTATGGCACTGCTGTGAAAAACTTTTGAAGCACCTTTATTTTTAAGAGTGCACCCTCATGACATGAGGTGACCAGTCATTTTGATCATATGAATGAATTTCAAGGAAGAACAAAAAACTAATAGTAATGAAGCAAAGCTACAATTCTGACCATGTTCTGGTTCCAATCTGAGGAAATGTTTTATTATAAACATTATATAAAATATTTGGGTGAATTTTATAATTATTATTATTATTAAAAAAAATGTTACACTTACCATTGTTATAATAAAATAGTTATCAATATAATAGCTATCAATATAAACATTTGAACTTTTATATTTTTACGTATTATGAAGCTGGACAGACAGTAAACCAAAGTCCCTCTTAAACTTGAGTTTGACATGTTCTGGTCTAAAGAGGTGTGTGTGAGAAGTAACTGGTGCTTTCAACAACAACAAAAAATAAAAATAAAGGGGGTCTGAAAAAATGCCTAGACTCAAGAATATAAGAGATAAATCACAGGCACTGAACATTAATCTTTTTTTTGGCTCACAAAACAGACACACGAGGCATCACTATTGTTTGAATATATCTAATTGAATTCACTGCCTACTACAATAACTACAACCAGGCTGACTAATGGAGTGCTACTAGTCAGTTAAAGAAATAGTTAAAGGGATAAAGGGATAGATAGTCACCCCCATGTTGTTCCAAACCCATGATACCATCGTTCATCTTCAGAACACAAATTAAAATAATTTTGATAAAATCCGAGAGCTCTCTGACCCTCCCATAGACAGCAAAGGTGCAACCATGATCAAGGTCCAGAAACGTAGCAAGGATATCAGTAAAATAGTCCATGTTCCATCAGGAGTTCAACTGTAATTTTACAAAGCTACGAGAATATGTTTTGTGCACAAAGAAAACAAAAACAACGACTTTATTCAACAACTCTTCTCCTCCTCATCGCGTTTGCAGCTGCTTGCCGCCATTATGGAGAGAGTATCATGACGCATGTGCTTGCTTCCACTTGATGTAAACAACGCATGCGCGGACTGATGCATGTCCGTGTTCTCGTAGCTTTGTAAAATTACAGTTGAACCCCTGATATCACACAGAATATTCTTGCAACGTTTCTGGACCTTGCTCATGTAGTTACCTTTCTGTCTATGCAGTGTCTGAGAGCTCTCGGATTGTATCAAAAATATCTTAATTTGTGTTCTGAAGATGAACAGAGGTCTTATGGGTTTGGAACGACATGAGGGTAATTAATTAATGACATAATTTTTATTTTTGGGTGAACTAACCCTTTAACAATTTCCTCTAAGCTGCTGGACAATGCGGGCATCTCTCAGGTCTCTATCTGAAGATCAGTCACGTATTATCTTCATACCTCAATTCACTAGTACAAATGAATTTTCCCACCTGCCATTTCAAAACTGTTAAACTTAAGTTTAAAAAAAATAATAATAATAAAATATAAAGTTGAAACTTTGACCATTTTAGTCTAATAAAAAATATATTCAAATTATATTTTCTGAAACCAATACTTAACTCAATTCCTCACCTGATTAAAAGAGAAACAATCTGTAGTTTTGTGTCCCATGTACAGCCAATGTCTGATGACTGACAGACAGAAACACAGAAGAGAATGTCTTCAAAACATGATTTCCTTCAAAAGAAAGAAAAAATATTGGGTGTTCTTATGGTGTGTGAGGCCTGGAGGAAGTGTCTTGAGAGGAGATACAAGTTCAAGTTCAAGTTCAAGTTGAGCTTTATTGTCATTCCGCTACATTTGGGGACATACAGTGGAACGAAATGTCGTGTCTCGCAGGACCACGGTGCTACATAAATACAGACATACAACAATGAAGTAAAAAAACACTATAAACCTATACACTACTAACAGATTTAACTATAAGTATACTATATATAAGTATTTACCCCTTACAAACTAAAAGAATAAAGGATAAAAAATACAACTATACGAATGCTTCACATAAATATTACCCTATACAAACTAAAAAATAGAAGATAAAAAATACAAACTATACGAATGCTTCACAAATACTGTACATGTGCAAAGAGAGACATTTGAGTCAGCAGCTGGTTGGGGAACAGTGCAGGATGATTTGTAGTGCATGAGCATGTAAACATACATATATTGCGGAGTCTTTTGTGAGATTGTGCACACGCAGCAGTGTGTGTAAGTGTAAGTGTCCATAGTGCACATAGTGTAAAGTGTAAGTGTCCATAGTGCACATAGTGTAAAGTGTAAGTGTCCATAGTGTAAAGTGTCCATAGTGCACATAGAGGAGAGTGTCCATAGTGTAAAGAAAAATAAGAATAAAATAAATAAAAAAATAATTAAAGTTCCATACAGTTTTTCTTTGGTATGGTAAGGTTTGGGGTGGGGGGTGGTCCATGTTCAGGAGGTAAGGGTTTGCATGGGGTTTCAGAGGGGGGCGGGGTGGTTTGAGTTCAGGGCTCTCACAGCCTGGGGGAAAAAGCTGTTGAGCAGTCTGGCGGAGCGGGCTCTGATGCTCCGGTACCGTCTTCCTGATGGTAGGAGCTGGAAGAGACTGTGGGAGGGATGGGTGGAGTCCTTCACGATGCTGTTGGTTTTGCTGGAGCATCGTGTAAGGAAGATGTCCAGGATGGAGGGGAGAGGGGCACCGATGATCTTTGCAGCTGTGTTCACCGTCCGCTGGAGGGTCTTGCGGTCAGCAGCACTGCAGTTCCCATACCAGACAGTGATGCAGCTGGTCAGCACACTCTCAATGGTGCCTCTGTAGAATGTGGTGAGGATGGGTGGAGGGAGACTTGCTCTTTTCAGCCGGCGGAGAAAGTGTAGGCGCTGTTGTGCCTTTTTGGAGAGTGACATGGTGTTGGTGGTCCAGGTGAGATCCTCTGTGATGTGCACCCCCAGGAATTTAGTGCTGCTGACTCTCTCCACAGTCGAGCTGTCGATGGTCAGTGGGGGGTTGTCAACGGAGTTTCTCCTGAAGTCCATCACAACCTCCTTTGTCTTCTCCACATTGAGGGACAGATTGTTTGTGCCACACCATTCAGCCAGCTGTGCCACTTCCTCTCTGTAGTGCGTTTCATCGTTGTTGCTGATGAGACCTACCACTGTTGTGTCATCAGCAAACTTGATGATGTGGTTGGAGCTGAACTTGGCAGTGCAGTCGTGGGTCAGCAGTGTGAAGAGCAGCGGGCTGAGCACACAGCCTTGTGGGGCACCTGTGCTCAGTGTTGTAGTGCTCGAGGTGTTGTTGCCGACACGGACTGACTGATGTCTTCCAGTTAGAAAGTCCAGGATTCAGTTACAAAGGGAATTGTTAAGGCCCAGCAGGTTTAGCTTATTTATGAGCTGTTGTGGGATTATTGTGTTGAATGCCGAGCTGAAGTCAATGAACAGCATTCTAACATAGGAGTCTTTATTTTCTAGGTGGGTAAGAGCCAGGTGGAGGGTGGAGGAAATTGCATCGTCCGTAGAGCGGTTTGGACGGTATGCAAACTGGAGCGGGTCGAGTGTGTTGGGGAGGCTGGTTTTGATGTTATGCATGACTAGCCTCTCAAAGCACTTCATCATGATTGGAGTCAGTGCTATGGGACGGTAGTCATTGAGACAGGACACAGGTGATTTCTTTGGTACCGGTATGATTGTTGTGGATTTGAAACACGTGGGGACGACTGCCTGACTCAGCGAGGTGTTGAAGATATCTGTTAGGACATCTGTCAGCTGTGCAGAACAGTCTCTCAGAACACGGCCAGGTATGCTGTCAGGACCCGCAGCCTTGCGTGGGTTAATCCTAGATAGGGTCTTCCTTACGTCGGCTGGAGACAGACAGAGCGCTCGGTCGTTGGGAGGTGTGTGCAGTTTTTGTGCAGGTGTGTCATTCTGCATTTCAAACCGTGAATAAAAGTGGTTGAGTGCATCGGGGAGGGATGTGTCCTCATCACAGGCCTGTGGCGGGGGCTTGTAGTCAGTGATGGTCTGAATGGCTTGCCACAGGCTCCGTGTGTCTCTGCTGTCTGTGAAGTGGTTGTTGATTTTTTGGGCATATGACCGTTTTGCTTTTTTGATGCCAAAGGACAGATTGGCTCTTGCTGTTTTGAGGGCTGCTTTATCTCCTGATCTGAATGCTTCATCTCTGGTCTTTAGCAGCCCACGAACCTCTGCTGTCATCCATGGCTTCTGGTTTGCATGTGTGGTGATGGTCTTGGTGACTGTCACATCATCAGTGCACTTTTTGATGTAAGCAGTCACAGTTTCAGTGTACTCATTCAGGTCTGTGTGGTTGTTGTAGGTGGCTGCCTCTTTAAACATGTTCCAGTCTGTGTCCTGGAAGCAGTCCTGCAGTGCTGAGGTGGCATTGTCTGGCCATACTGTGATCTGCTTTTCAACCGGTTTGGTGAGTTTGAGAAGTGGTCTATATGCTGGGATTAGCATAACAGTGATGTGGTCGGAGTACCCGAGGTGGGGGCGGGGTTCAGCCTTGTAAGAGTTCTTAACTGTTGTGTAAACAAAGTCCAGTGTGTTGTTTCCCCTTGTTGCAAAGTTCACATGTTGGTAGAACTTTGGCAAAACTGTCTTTAGGTTTGCGTGGTTGAAGTCACCGGCTATGATGAAAAAGCCGTCAGGGTTTTTTGTTTGTTGTTCACTGATGGCGCTATACAGTTCACGAAGCGCGTCCTTAGCGTTTGCACACGGGGGGATGTAAACCGCAACGATAACAATGGCCGTGAACTCCCGTGGCAGATAGAACGGTCGACACTTCACAACCATAAACTCCACCAGCGATGAACAGTGTTTTGATAATACCGCAGCATTGTTACACCAGTCTTTGTTGATATACACACACAAGCCACCTCCGCGTGTCTTACCAGACAGTGATGAATCTCTGTCCGCTCGGAAGCTGGTTAGCCCGTGCAATTGAATGGCGGAGTCCGGGATGTTGTCGTTTAGCCATGTTTCGGTGAAAACAAACACGCAACAGTCCCTTGCCTCATGCTGTGTAGATCGACTGAGTTGAATTAAGTCCAGTTTGTTTTCCAGAGAGCGGACGTTTGAGAGCATGAGTGTTGGAAGAGCCGGTCTTGAGGGGTTAGCTCTTAGCCTAGCTCGTATACCTCCGCGCTTACCGCACTTCCGTCCTCTCTCACACCGCTTGCGACGCTGCCTTGTGCGGATAGCGTCAGTAGGTGAGGCCGCGGTCTCGAGGTCCGGCTCCAGCAGTAAACAAAGGCCTCGTAGCTTCTCAGTAGCCGCCAGCGAGAGTTGGTGTACGTAAGCGTTGCTGATATCCAAAAGACTTTGGCGATCATAGATGAATTCTGGGGTGATTTCCTTAAGAGTTAGCGGTAAACTGACACTATTTGGAGACGAACAGACGACATTAAACGACATAAAAGCACCGTCTTTGGGACCCGGAGCAGCCGCAGCGATCGATCGCACCGCCATCTTTCCTTCCTTCCTGTGGTGTTTCGACAGGATTTCGTTCGTGTCGTATCACGTCGAGATACGACACGAACCAAACACAATTCAGCATGCAATTATTAATATGACACCAACCCTGCCTTAGATAAGTCAACAGACCCGAAGCAGTTTTATCAACATTGACCTAAAAAAACAGCTGCAATTAGGGCTGGGAGATATGGCACAAATACACAAAAAAAGATACACAATACAAATACACATAATATACAAACAAACAGTGTTTTATTTTCAGGTACAATAGTTGTATTTAGCAGGAGCATTCAAGAAATTGAATGAACAAATATAAAAATAAAACACTATATATATTGATTCCTATTAAAGCAACTGTATTAAAGTTTTTCAGTCAAGAGTAGTGAGTGATTTTTCTCTTTGTTTTATTAACATTAAAGGAATAATTTACTCAAAAATAAAAAGTGTTTTATTTTTATACCATCATTTGCCCACTCAAAAGTTGTTTTAAACCTTGTGATGGACTGGCAGTTCATCCAGGGAGTTTCCCAACTGTGGCTCAAGATCAACACAGAGGTTTGGATAATAGAATGGATGGATAGATGACTTCTTAAAATTTTTATTTAGAGCTACAGTTCACAACTTTGAAAGTATTTTTATTTATTTATTTTTATTTTTTGAGTAAAAATTTCAAGATAAAAGGGGATAGTTGTGTTCACTTTTATCAGTTTGTTTATTTATGGTTGTTTTATTTATTTTTTTGGAAGAATATGCCATTTTTTAAAACCATTTTAATCATACAGTTATATAGTCAAAAAAGTGTGTTCAGGACAAACTGGATTGTGCAATCAGCTGTATGATCATAAACAGCAAGACAACCCCCTCATTTAAACAATGTGAAACTCATAAACCCGAATAGCCAGTCTCATGGCCAGGCCACCCATAACCTGAAAGGCCAAGTAATTACATACATACTTTGTGTGAACAGCATTTATCACTATTCACACTTTCTGTAATAAAGATGCAATTTACTGCTATTAAATACAGTTGTGTACAATTTTTTTCCAGGATTCTTTAATGAATAGAATGTTCAAAAGAACAGCATTTATCTGAAATAGAAAGATTTGAGATGAGAAGAGAGAATAATTAAGTTCATTTGTCACTGAGTTTAAGATGTTAAATTAATTATTAGTAAACCTGTTGCTCACCATGATACAACCTCGCTCGCTCTTGGCATGCAGAAGTGGGCGTGGCCAACCTGTGACTTCAATCGAGAGTGACCAATAGAAAAAGGCCTTTCATCCTGGTGAGTAGAGACCGCCCACTGAGACACAGCTTCACTCTCAAGCTAAACTTTTCAACTCGCAAACAAGTTTTAGACCCGCAAAATAAGACAGCAGAAAAGACAGCAACATTTGTGGTTTTGTGATGAAAAGTGTTTGAAGTGCAAAAAGAAAAATACGATTTTTCTAAGATTTACACGCACTGCAAATTATTTTGTTTTCAATTTCTTTATTTTTAAGCCATAAGAAACTTTTTTTTGCAATCTTTTATTTTTAATTACAATATAAATAGTTTTGCTCTCAAACACAGTATGCTTGATTCATGTAAACACTACATTCAGATCCATTAATCAGAATGAATTCAGTCCGATTGAACCAAAAAATGTGCATGTAAACAAAGCCACTACTACTGCTTGTTGTATCACCAATAACCGTTGGAAATCACCTGCTCTTAATGAAACTGAGTGAGGCACAAACTGACAAAGAGAAAATTTTCAGGCATACACCTAAACTGGTTAATCAATGTCTGCGGGTTTACTCAACAGTGGCATAAAGCCAGCATAATGAAGATGGAGATGTGGTGAAATCTAACACCTGAATCAGCCTCAAGTTCTGTCAACATCAATGAATCCTGTGCATTTATTGTTGGCTTGTCCTGACAAAATGAGTGTGTTCATAAACGTAATAAAGCAGCATATACATATTTACATGTATTTCTTCACCATATTATTTTATCAAGAGTTATTCACAAATGAAAAAAAATGAAAAAACAAGTGAATATGAAAAGAGCAAGTTTAGAGCTGGAATATAAAATAAAACGAACAAAAGTACAATCATCTTCACTTTATTAGCAGGTCATCCATGAGCAATGATTTATTAAAATATTTCCACCAAAACAGAATCAAAATCTAATATCAAAAGTAACAGTTCATATAAAATATACTCTATTTCATAAACGTTGTAGTCAGTAACTGATGATGTAAGAAAATCTGAGGTGACCTTAATTAAAATACCAATCATAGAGATCATGAGCTTCTTTATATTCCTTGTGTCGTGCTACATGGTCACAGGCAGTGCAAATAGCCAGAACAAACTCTTGAGTCTGTACTATTAAATGAGGACTTGGAGTGAGATGTTTCCTCCAGTTAAAGTACTTGCGATATGCATCTTCATCCTTGTCCAGCTGAAGCAGATATTCGGCTAGTGACTTTGCATCTGGGAAGTCATTGACATGAATGAAGGACTCAGCAGGAACAAAGTTTTCATAGTTTCTTCTCGGAGGACCCAACACCACAGGGACGGTACCTGCTGCGAGCGGCCCGTTTATCTTCTCAGTGAAGTAGTCCTTGTGGATGGAGTTTTCAAAGGCAAGGTAAAATTTGCAGCTAGCCAGGGTTGGATAGTAGTCCTTATAATCAAGGAATCTTGCATAAGCCTTTCCAAACAAAGTCACTTGTATGTATTTGCTGAATTCTCTGTAAAAAGCGTTCCTTGTGTTGACACCAGTTACGGGATCGTTGTTACTTACAATCCAACACACCAGTTTGTCCTTTTTGGGAATCACAAAATCCTCATTAGGTTTCTTCCTGGTCATCAAGCGCATCCGTACAGGAATATCAGCATCCTGCCTGTAGCTGAGAGTGAGATTGAACAGGTTTTCCAGACCCGGTATCCTTTTGGTGTTGGTTGGCGACTCCAAATGCAACCAAATCCACCTCTGGAACGGAGGACGAGGAGATGGAGGAAGGTTGGACAGATCCCAGCTGAGAGCTCTGTGATAAACGATGACATTATCTGCATCGTTGTACAGAGCTCTATCATCCGTCAGATGACAATTATCAATATTGTAAAACTTTTTGCAGACACTGAAATCAAATCTATAATTTTCAGGCCAAACCCATAACAGAAGAACAGGTTTCTCCTCTGCTGTATCAGTAAGAGAGTTATTGCTCTTGGCAGAGTTGATTTGTGAATTTTGTTCTGGTCTAAAAACTGGAGGTGGACAGTTGTGTGAAGGTGAGAGCCAGGAAAACACAACGCCCAGAGAGATGACACCTGCCAGCGTCATTATGATACCCAGACGCAACAGCGATGGGCCATTTGTGTTTGACATTTTTGACCTAAAGAGAATAGTTGAAGATGGTTTATTCCCTTGTACAAAAGAATTAAATGAAATTCTTCAATAACACTACTGTGGAATCAGTTCATATGTTTGTGAGAAGCAAAAGCTACACAAGTAAAAGTTAATCATTATCTTGTAATAAAATATAAAGTTGAAACTTTGACCATTTTAGTCTAATAAAAAAATATATTCAAATTATATTTTCTGAAACCAATACTTAACTCAATTTCTGATTAAAAGAGAAAAAAATCTGTAGTTTTGTGTCCCATATACAGCCAATGTCTGATGACTGACAGACAGAAACACAGAAGAGAATGTCTTCAAAATGTCCTTCAATGCCTTTGAATGTCCTTCAAAACAAAGAAAAAATATTGGGTGTTCTTATGGTGTGTGAGGCCTGGAGGAAGTGTCTTGAGAGGAGATACGACACGAACCAAACACAATTCAGCATGCAATTATTAATATGACACCAACCCTGCCTTAGATAAGTCAACAGACCCGAAGCAGTTTTATCAACATTGACCTAAAAAACAGCTGCAATTAGGGCTGGGAGATATGGCACAAATACACAAAAAAAGATACACAATACAAATACACATAATATACAAACAAACAGTGTTTTATTTTCAGGTACAATAGTTGTATTTAGCAGGAGCATTCAAGAAATTGAATGAACAAATATAAAAATAAAACACTATATATATTGATTCCTATTAAAGCAACTGTATTAAAGTTTTTCAGTCAAGAGTAGTGAGTGATTTTTCTCTTTGTTTTATTAACATTAAAGGAATAATTTGCTCAAAAATAAAAAGTGTTTTATTTTTATACCATCATTTGCTCACTCAAAAGTGGTTTTAAACCTTGTGATGGACTGGCAGTTCATCCAGGGAGTTTCCCAACTGTGGCTCAAGATCAACACAGAGGTTTGGATAATAGAATGGATGGATAGATGACTTCTTAAAAGTTTTATTTAGAGCTACAGTTCACAACTTTGAAAGTATTGTTATTTATTTTTTTTATTTTTTTTGAGTAAAAATTTCAAGATAATAGGGGAAAGTTGTGTTCACCTTTATCAGTTTGTTTATTTATGGTTGTTTTATTTATTTTTTTGGAAGAATATGCCATTTTTTAAAACCATTTTAATCATACAGTTATATAGTCAAAAAAGTGTGTTCAGGACAAACTGGATTGTGCAATCAGCTGTATGATCATAAACAGCAAGACAACCCCCTCATTTAAACAATGTGAAACTCATAAACCCGAATAGCCAGTCTCATGGCCAGGCCACCCATAACCTGAAAGGCCAAGTAATTACATACATACTTTGTGTGAACAGCATTTATCACTATTCACACTTTCTGTAATAAAGATGCAATTTACTGCTATTAAATACAGTTGTGTACAATTTTTTTCCAGGATTCTTTAATGAATAGAATGTTCAAAAGAACAGCATTTATCTGAAATAGAAAGATTTTGTAACAATATACACTACTGTTCAAACGTTTGGGGTCAGTAAGACTTTTTTGGAAAGAAATTAAAACTTTTATTCAGCAAAGATGCATTAAATTGATCAAAAGTGACAGTAAAGACAATTATACTGTTAGAAACCATTTCTACTTGTAATGAGGCCGCTGAGGCGGAGTTAGAATCCATAAGCAGAAGTTTATTAAGCAGACTTTTAACAGGCAGAAACGAGAATTCAGGCAATGGGTCAATACCAGGATAGCAGTCCGATCCGTCGACAAGTACAGGGTTGATCCAATAGACAAAGATGAGTAGGCAAGCATAAGGTCCAAACACAAACATCAGAAGAATCAGGCAGGCACAGCAGAAGGGAGAATCCAGAACAATCGTGGTCAGATAAACAGGCAGAATCATACACAGCAAGGCAAACTAAATACAGGATGAACGCTCGGTAAGGCAGTGTAACTGGCAATACTTCGCATGGTCTAAAAAGGTCAGCATGCTTATAAATGTTCCAAACAGGAAGTGATAAGAGAAGCAGAGGGAGTGGAGCACAGTCAGTATTCAGGTGAGGGCTCCCTCTGCTGGTTTGGCATTACAGAACCCCCTCCTCTAGGAGCGACTCCTGGAGCTCGACGTGGCCGTCCCCGTGGTCGTGGCGCTGGTCGGTCGGGTCTGGCTCGATGGAATTCCTCGATGAGCGATGGATCCAGAATGTCCCAGGCAGATACCCAGGACCTCTCCTCAGGCCCATAGCCCTCCCAGTCCACCAAATATTGGAGTTGACCCCTTCTCCTCCTTGAATCCAGCAACACATTCACCCGATAAGCAGGATTTCCATCAATGTCCAAAGGTGGTGGTGGCTCTTGGATCTCGGTTCCGGGGTCAGCATCCCGGTGGACCGGTTTGAGGAGGGAAACATGGAAAGAAGGAGATATACGATAATTAGCAGGAAGTTCTAGCTGGTAAGTGACCTCATTTATTCTTCGAAGAATTTTGAAAGGGCCAACGTACCTTGGGCTGAGCTTCCTGCTGGGTAGCCGAAGCTTGATGTCCCTCGTTGAGAGCCAGACCCGCTGTCCCGGCTGGTAGGAGGGATGTGGGCGACGTCGTTTGTTAGCCTGGAACTCCTGTGTTCTTACGGCTCTCTGAAGACGGACGTGCGCACTGTCCCACACCCCCTCACTACGCCGGATCCAATCATCCACAGCAGGTACCGAAGAAGGTTCACCAGACCATGGGAACAGTGGGGGTTGAAACCCTAGGACGCATCGGAAGGGGGTTAGGCCTGTAGTGGGATGCGTGATGGAATTCTGGGCGTATTCAGCCCAGGGCAAGAACTCTGACCATCTGTGTTGTTCTCGCATGCAATAGGTTCGTAAATATCTGCCAATCTCTTGGTTGAGGCGTTCAACTTGGCCATTTGACTGAGGGTGATAACCAGATGTTAGACTCACGTTAATGTCCAAATGTTTACAGAAGGCTCTCCAGACTTGGGAAGTAAACTGAGTGCCTCGATCACTGACAATATCTTCAGGTAAGCCATAAACTCTGAAGACCTGATGGAACAAGGCGAGTGCGGTTTCCATAGCTGTGGGTAATCCTTTGAGTGGTGTTAGACGACAGGATTTGGAGAATCGATCTATAACTACAAGTATGGTGGTAAAGCCATCAGATGGGGGAAGATCGGTTACAAAATCGATGGAGAGATGGGACCAGGGACGTTGTGGGATGGGTAATGGATGAAGTAGCCCTGATGGTAGTTCTTTGGGAGTTTTGGATTGTGCACAGACTTGACATGACTTGACATACATGGTAGTGTCCTTGGTCATGGATGGCCACCAGAACAAATTTTGAAGTAAGTGGAGGGTGCGAGATATCCCAGGATGACCCGCACTGATGGAGGTGTGGACCCACTGCATAATTCGTTGACGTAGATTGTGTGGTACATATTGTTTGTTTGGTGGGCAGTTATTAGGTGAAGGATCGTGTTGTTGTTCTCGTTGGAGCTCTTCCATAATATCCCAGGTTACGGGAGCAATGATAACAGAAGGAGGAAGAATGGGTTCTGGTGAGACAGTTTCATTAGGAGGATCATAACGCCTGGATAGGGCATAAGCCTTGCTATTTTTACTGCCTGGTCGATAAGTAACTGTAAATTGGAAACGGGTGAAAAACAGGGACCAGCGAGCTTGCCGTGGGTTGAGACGTTTGGCACCTTTTATATACTCAAGATTTTTATGATCAGTAATGACTTGGAACGGGTGGATGGCTCCTTCTAGCCAGTGTCTCCACTCCTCAATAGCGGCTTTCATTGAAAGAAGTTCCTTATTACCCACATCATAATTTTGTTCTGCTGCTGTCAACTTTCTTGAGAAAAATGCACATGGGAACAACTTGCCTGGTTGACCATGACGTTGGGAAAGTACAGCTCCGATTCCACAGTTTGAGGCATCGACTTCAACCACGAATGGTAAATTGGGTTCAGGATGTTTCAGGATTGGTGCTGTGGTGAATTTTCCTTTCAGGGAAGTGAAGGCGGTATCAGCTTCGTCGGTCCATATAAGTTTTGTAGGTTTACCTTTTAGGAGAGATGTCAGAGGGCTAGAAATCATGCAGTAGTTACGGATGAAACGTCGATAGCAATTAGCAAAACCTAGAAATCGTTGAAGTTCTTTGACTGTAGTAGGCCAAGGCCATTCAGTGACTGCTTTTACCTTCGTCTCATCCATTTTTACCCCCTCGTGGCTAATATGGTAACCCAAGAATGTTGTTTGTTTGACATGGAATTCGCATTTCTCTGCTTTAACGTATAGTTGACTCTCTAGAAGTCGAGAGAGAACAGTTCTTACATGGTTGATATGTTCTTCTTCTGATTTGGAGTAGATTAGGATGTCATCAATATAGGCTACCACATACTTATTAAGCAGGTCTCGGAATATTTCATTGATGAACGATTGGAAAACAGCTGGTGAGTTCGCAAGCCCATAAGGCATGACCTGATATTCATAGTGCCCCCTGGTGGTAAGAAAGGCTGTTTTCCATTCATCTCCCTCCTTAATTCTGATAAGATTATACGCACTCCTTAAATCAAGCTTGGTGTATATGGTGGCCTCACGAAGTAGTTCTAGGGCTGATGGAACTAAAGGGAGTGGGTAGCGAAACTTGACCGTGACATTGTTGAGTCCTCTGTAATCGATGCAAGGCCTTAGTCCGCCATCCTTCTCAACGAAGAAAAAGCCTGCGGCAGCTGGTGAGGTAGAAGGACGAATGAAACCAGAGTTTAGAGCTTCATCGATGTATTCTTCCATAGCCTGGCTTTCGGTTCTGGACAGGGGATAAATTTTGCTTTTGGGTGGCATGGCATTGGGAAGAAGATCAATGGCACAATCCCCTGGTCGGTGTGGTGGTAGACTAGTGGCTTTGGTTTTACTGAACACTTCAGATAAGTCATGGTAGCAAGAAGGGATGTTTACAGTCTTATTAGTTTCTGGACTTTCGATGCTGGTTGTAAGACAAGGTTGCGGCAGTAAATCAAAACAGTGGTTCATACAAAACGTGGACCATTGAGTGAGCTCACCATGATGCCAGGAAATGTTCGGGTTGTGGATGGATAGCCAGGGGTGACCGAGAATGACTTCATGTTTAGAAGAGTTAACAACATACAGGGTAATGGATTCTTGATGAAACAGCCCAACTTTCAGTGTGAGAGTTTGTGTTCTTTGAGTGATTCCTTCCCCAATAAGTGCTTCGTCGATGGTTCTAATCTTAATTGGGGGGTTGCATGGTTGGGTGGGAAGGCTGTACTTTTCAATGATGTTTTCACTGATTAGATTAAGAGCGGCTCCAGAGTCAGTCATAGCTGTTAATTCAAGAGAAATATGTTCAGTCTTAATGGTAACGGGAAGCAAGAATAATTTATTATCAAGCAGAGAAAAATATTCAATATTCACCCTCTGAGCGGTTTGAGACTTGTGTGGGCATCCCATGCTGACGTGGCCTGCCTCCCCACAATAAAAGCACAATCGAAGTTATCTACGCCTTTTCCTTTCATCTTCAGACAATCTAGAAACACCAATTTGCATGGGCTCACTGTTCGCCTTGGTCTCTGCTGTAGACGAATCCCGGGGTGGAATTATTGAGTCGTGTCGGATGCCTCTGTTGCCTCTTCGTTTGGGTGCTTGTCTCATCAGATTGTCTATTTTAATAGCGAGCGTAACAAAATCTGAAAATGGTAGATCCTCCCCTTTACAAGCTAGCTCTGCCTGCAGATCAATGTTAAGACTTTGCTGGAATATGGCCTTTAAAGAAACATCATTAAAACCGCTTTGGGCAGCGAGTGTTCTAAAACTCCACAGCATAGTCAGCGGCAGTACGAGTACCTTGTGAAATGTGTAGGAGTTGAGTTGTTACAGTTTTCCCTCCAGCAGGATACTCAAACACTTCTTGGAGTTGATGAATGAAGTAATCAACAGAGGATCTAAACCGTGAGTCTGTGTCCCAAACAGCGGCTGCCCAGTCGATAGCTTTACCGGTCAACAAAGTCATCAAAAATGCACATTTCTTCTCTTCCGATTCAAACTTATCTTGATGATCTAAGTAGATCTTCACTTGACGAATAAAGCCTCTACATTGTTCAGGAGATCCATCAAACTTATCAGGAAGAGCAAAGTTTACCGTTTTAGGTGTTGGTGAGGGAAGTGCCCGTATGTAATTCGTCAGGTGCTCGTTGATTGATTGTAGACTAGAGAGCTGTTCCTGATAACCCCTCAGCAACTCATTTTGATAAGCAAACGCTGCTTGTAAGTTTGAAACTTCCGCTGGACTCATAGGTGGCGAAGTATTCTGTAATGAGGCCGCTGAGGCTGAGTTAGAATCCATAAGCAGAAGTTTATTAAGCAGACTTTTAACAGGCAGAAACGAGAATTCAGGCAATGGGTCAATACCAGGATAGCAGTCCGATCCGTCGACAAGTACAGGGTTGATCCAATAGACAAAGATGAGTAGGCAAGCATAAGGTCCAAACACAAACATCAGAAGAATCAGGCAGGCACAGCAGAAGGGAGAATCCAGAACAATCGTGGTCAGATAAACAGGCAGAATCATACACAGCAAGGCAAACTAAATACAGGATGAACGCTCGGTAAGGCAGTGTAACTGGCAATACTTCGCATGGTCTAAAAAGGTCAGCATGCTTATAAATGTTCCAAACAGGAAGTGATAAGAGAAGCAGAGGGAGTGGAGCACAGTCAGTATTCAGGTGAGGGCTCCCTCTGCTGGTTTGGCATTACACTGCTTCAGATGAATTTCTATTCATCAAAGAATAAAAAAAAAAAATCAACATTGATAATAAATGTTTCTTGAGCAACAAATCAGTATATTAGAATGATTTCTGAATGATCATGTGACACTGAAGACTGGAGTAATGATGCTAATGATGTTACATTTTTAACATGTATTCAAATAGAAAACAGGTATGGTAATAATATTTCACAATAATAATGTTTTTTACTGTATATTTGATCAAACAAATGCAGCTTTGATAAGCAGAAGAGACTTATGTCAAAAAACTTTAAAAAAAAAAACTAAATGTTTCCTGTTACGGGGCTGACGAGACGTGAGACGTGCGGATCCATGTGCAAAGCTTTATTAAAAAACATGGTCAGAAAACAGGCAGGGTCAGACAGTGGCAAACAGGTATGGCAGAGGCAAGACAGAGCAATCCGGGACGCAAGCGTGGGTCGATGATCGGCGAACAGTATCCAAAGGGGCAAGGCAGAGAGATAATCCAGAGACTAGAGCAATAATCCAAACAGGGAGCAAACAGAGTCCAAACGGTAGAGGCAAAGGGTAAATCCAGGAAACACGGGCAGGGTCAGACACGGCAGGAAAACAAGGCAAGACTAGGACTAGAATAATGGCTCTGTAGAGTTGCTATCGCTGGGTTAGTGATAAACGCTAACAATACTCGGCCCTGATGCTGAGGAAGTCCATGGTTTAAATAGTGTGTGTGATTGTGAAATGAGCATCAGGTGCGTGTGATGAGTGAATGGTGACAGCTGTGATCTGTGCAGTGCATAGTGGGAAATGGAGTCCAGTGTGCTGTGTAGTGTGAGAGTCAATGTGGTGAATGGGTGACCTCTGGTGGTGGTAAAAAAGGAGAGCATGGACCAGATTCGTGACATAGCCCCCCCCCCAAGGAGCGGCTTCCAGACGCTCCTATATAGTCCAGGAGGGTGGTGGAGCGGAGGCGGAACAGGGGGAGGGAACGGAGGGTCAGGTCCTTGAGGAAGTGGGAAGACCGGGGACAGAGGCAGAACCGGCAGAGCAGGAAACCAGGGCGGAGCCAGAGGCCAGTTCAGGACCGACAGAGCAGAGGCCCACCAGGGCAGAGCAGACGGCACGGGAGCCCACCAGGGCGAAGTAGACGGTACCGGAGCCCACCAGGGCGGAGCAGACGGGACCGGAGCCCACCAGGGCGGAGCAGACGGGACCAGAGCCCACCAGGGCGGAGCAGACGGGACCAGAGCCCACCAGGGCGGAGCAGACGGGACCAGAGCCCACCAGGGCGGAGCAGACGGGACCAGAGCCCACCAGGGCGGAGCAGACGGGACCAGAGCCCACCAGGGCGGAGCAGACGGGACCAGAGCCCACCAGGGCGGAGCAGAAGACCACCAGACTCGAGCAGAAGACCACCACGGCGGGGCAGATAACCACCAGACCAGAGCAGAGGACCACCACGGCGGAGCAGATGACCACCAGACCCGAGCAGAAGACCACCACGGTGGGGCAGACGACCACCAGACCCGGGCAGAAGACCCCCATGGCGGAGCAGACGACCACCAGACCCGAGCAGAAGACCACCACAGGGAGGCAGACAGGGCAGGAACCCATGACAGAGACTGGGATCTGGGGAGAACAAGGACAGACAACACAGAGAGAGCAGAGACAGACAACACTGGGAGAGTCTTCGTTGCAGGGCAGGACGGGACCAGTGCCCACCTGGGCGGAGCAGGAGACCCCCAGAGCCAGACAACTGACCACCATGGCGGAGTAGACGAGCCGGAGCCCACCAGTGTGGCGTAGACAGGGCAGAGTATCTCCACGGCAGAGCGGACTGGTCAGGAAGCCATGACAGGATCAGGGATCTGGGGAGAACAGAGACAGACACCACAGAGAGAGTCCCCATGGTCACAGGAGCCGTGACCGAGCAGGTCAAGAGTTCATGGACGGTCTCTATGGCTGTGGCAGGACAGGGCGAGAGCTCACAGACGGCCTCTTTAGCCGTGACAGGACAGGGCGAGAGCTCACAGACGGCCTCTTTAGTCGTGACAGGACAGGGCGAGAGCTCACAGACGGCCTCTTTAGCCGTGACAGGACAGGGCGAGAGCTCACAGACGGCCTCTTTAGCCGTGACAGGACAGGGCGAGAGCTCACAGACGGCCTCTTTAGCCGTGACAGGACAGGGCGAGAGCTCACAGACGGCCTCTTTAGCCGTGACAGGACAGGGCGTGAGCTCACAGACGGCCTCTTTGGCCGTGACAGGACAGAACGTGAGTTCACAGGCGGCCTCCTTGGCCGTGACAGGACAGGGCGTGAGCTCACAGGCGGCCTCTTTGGCCGTGACAGGACAGACAGTGAGTTCAGGGGCGGCCTTCATGACCGTGACAGGGCAGACAGTGAGTTCAGAAACGGTCTCCATGGCCGTGACAGGGCAGACAGTGAGTTCAGGAACGGCCTCCATGGCCGTGACAGGGCAGACAGTGAGTTCAGGAACGGCCTCCATGGCCGTGACGGGGCAGACAGTGAGTTCAAGAACGGCCTCCGTGGCCGTGACAGGGCAGACCGTAAGTTCAGGAACGGCCTCCATGGCCATGACAGGGCAGACCATGAGGTCAGGAACGGCCTCTGTGGCCGTGACAAGGCAGACCGTGAGTTCAGGAACAGCCTCCGTGGCCGTGACAGGGTAGACAGTGACGTCAGGAACGGCCTCCATGGCCGTGACAGGGCAGACCATGAGGTCAGGAACGGCCTCCGTGGCCGTGACAGGGCAGACAGCGAGTTCAGGGACAGGTGCCACCACTTCGGGAGGTTCTGCAGCGGAAGCCGCCACCTCTGGAGGCACTGGAGTAGACTCGTGGACAGGAGAGGCCTCAGGAGCACAGTGTGCAGCCCACACACTCAAAATGGCAACCGCCATAACGGGAAGTACTGAGGTCAGGGGAACAGTCTCTGTAACAGACAGGGTTGAGGCCCTGGGAATGCCAGCTACTCGCACTGACATCAGTGGTGGGTCCATCACACTGGATATCGGAACTCGAAGGACTGACCTTGAATCTGTGGTAACAGACTCTGGCTGAGACGTGAGCAGACTCTGGCTGAGGAGCTGAGGCGTGAGCAGACTCTGGCTTGGCAGGCGTGACGTGAGCAGACTCTGGCTTGGCAGGCGTGACGTGAGCAGACTCTGGCTTGGCAGGCGTGACGTGAGCAGACTCTGGCTTGGCAGGCGTGACGTGAGCAGACTCTGGCTTGGCAGGCGTGACGTGAGCAGACTCTGGCTTGGCAGGCGTGACGTGAGCAGACTCTGGCTTGGCAGGCGTGACGTTACGGGGTGGTGTTGTTGCCGCCATTTTGCAAGTGAGTGCGGTGTTGCATTCCTCCGCAACACCCACAGTGAACGGAGAGCCCACACACAGCAAGGCATAGTCCATAAATTGACTGAGAGATGAACGGGGACCCTCGCGGATTAATTTTGACCGGAGCGGCTGATTAATGCCCTCGCAAAAAAAATCTATTAGAGCATAGTCCGGCAGATCAGAAAAATAGGCGAGGTCTAAGTACTCTTGTATGTATTCCTCGAGCGGTCTAAAAGCCTGCTCGAGGGTTAACAACAGTCGTGCAGTGTCCATACCTGGCCAATGTCTACTATAAAAGCCGCTGGATCCTCTTGTGGCCGAGTATTCTGTTACGGGGCTGACGAGACGTGAGACGTGCGGATCCATGTGCAAAGCTTTATTAAAAAACATGGTCAGAAAACAGGCAGGGTCAGACAGTGGCAAACAGGTATGGCAGAGGCAAGACAGAGCAATCCGGGGCGCAAGCGTGGGTCGATGATCGGCGAACAGTATCCAAAGGGGCAAGGCAGAGAGATAATCCAGAGACTAGAGCAATAATCCAAACAGGGAGCAAACAGAGTCCAAACGGCAGAGGCAAAGGGTAAATCCAGGAAACACGGGCAGGGTCAGACACGGCAGGAAAACAAGGCAAGACTAGGACTAGAATAATGGCTCTGTAGAGTTGCTATCGCTGGGTTAGTGATAAACGCTAACAATACTCGGCCCTGATGCTGAGGAAGTCCATGGTTTAAATAGTGTGTGTGATTGTGAAATGAGCATCAGGTGCGTGTGATGAGTGAATGGTGACAGCTGTGATCTGTGCAATGCATAGTGGGAAATGGAGTCCAGTGTGCTGTGTAGTGTGAGAGTCAATGTGGTGAATGGGTGACCTCTGGTGGTGGTAAAAAAGGAGAGCATGGACCAGATTCGTGACATTTCCAAACAACTTTGTGTGTGTGTGTGTGTGTGTGTGTATATTTCATATGATGTTTTTATGACCTTAGCAGTGTACCGTTTTGAACCAATGTAATGAACATAGTCAGGTAGGTTACCATGAGATATGATCCAAATCAGAGCACGGTCGCTTTTAGGTGTTTTTTTAAGCTTTAATGCGAGTCATTATTACCATTACCGTTCTCCACAAAAGCTGGCATGGCAGTTCTACTTCTGACACTAGAAATGTTCCTGTGCATATTGGGCACTGGGCTTCCTACACATTAAAGACAAAAATGAATGCAGGGCAAATTTTGTAAAATAAGAATTGATAAATGACAATGTTCACTTTAGCTTTTGCTTGTGTACCTCCTGAGGGTGATGGCATCATTGGATGAGGTTACATCAGGTCTAAGGTTTTGCCTTGAAGATGTTGCCTCCTCTATCAACACCAAATCAAAAAAATGTGATGTTGTACTGATAGAATTCTAGTCTGTTGGGAGTAGTCACAAATAAAAACACCCCTTAGAAGTCAGGAGCATATTGAAATGTGGAAGTTAGTTAATTAATAGGTCTTCAAAGCAAAGTCTCTGCAAGGCTAGTGGTACTGGCTGACAAGTCCTGATTTTCATTCGTTACTATTGAAGTATTTGAAGTAAGTAATACTATTGAAGTGCTTGCAATTGTCAGTGCACAGGTCTTAAGGATAGTACAAAACAAACCTGTTATTACAATGAACAATACACAGTCTTGCAGACTAGGGTGAAGTCAGAATGTTCAGACATCGGTCCCAAATCATTGTATTTTAGAAAACTTTGAATGGCAAACTGTACGTGGCGCGGCATGATTTTGGACAGCTGTTGGGTTCTGCAAATAGACTTGAGTCTGCATACGGTCATAATTTATTAATCACAACCCACTAAATGGGCTAGTGATTTGATGTGCTTTACCCACCTGACTTCACTGGAGCAATAATAATCTATCATAATCTTATAATAGCTAGCTATACTGTTGACTAATCAAATCTATTCAGACGGGCTTAGCTAACGTTAGTATTTAACTGGGAGAGCATGAGAAGAGAGAATAATTAAGTTCATTTGTCACTGAGTTTAAGATGTTAAATTAATTATTAGTAAACCTGTTGCTCACCATGATACAACCTCGCTCGCTCTTGGCATGCAGAAGTGGGCGTGGCCAACCTGTGACTTCAATCGAGAGTGACCAATAGAAAAAGGCCTTTCATCCTGGTGAGTAGAGACCGCCCACTGAGACACAGCTTCACTCTCAAGCTAAACTTTTCAACTCGCAAACAAGTTTTAGACCCGCAAAATAAGACAGCAGAAAAGACAGCAACATTTGTGGTTTTGTGATGAAAAGTGTTTGAAGTGCAAAAAGAAAAATACGATTTTTCTAAGATTTACACGCACTGCAAATTATTTTGTTTTCAATTTCTTTATTTTTAAGCCATAAGAAACTTTTTTTTGCAATCTTTTATTTTTAATTACAATATAAATAGTTTTGCTCTCAAACACAGTATGCTTGATTCATGTAAACACTACATTCTATGGAAGCCCGTTCCCGCCACCTTAAGAAAATATATAATTATGTAAGTCATAATAATGACTTATTTTCTCGTAATAATGAGAAACTTTCTCGTAATAATGACTTATTTTCTCGTAATAATGAGAAACTTTCTCGTAATAATGACTTATTTTCTCGTAATAATGAGAAACTTTCTCGTAATAATGACTTATTTTCTCATAATAATGACTTATTTTCTCGTAATAATGAGTTATTTTCTCGAAATAATGAGAAACTTTCTCATAATAATGACTTATTTTCTCGTAATAATGAGAAACTTTCTCATAATAATGACTTATTTTCTCATAATAATGACTTATTTTCTCGTAATAATGACTTATTTTCTCTAAATAATGAGAAACTTTCTCATAATAATGACTTATTTTCTCATAATAATGACTTATTTTCTCTAAATAATGAGAAACTTTCTCATAATAATGACTTATTTTCTCTAAATAATGAGAAACTTTCTCATAATAATGACTTATTTTCTCATAATAATGACTTATTTTCTCATAATAATGACTTATTTTCTCGTAATAATGACTTATTTTCTCGAAATAACGAGAAACTTTCTCATAATAATGACTTATTTTCTCGTAATAATGACTTATTTTCTCTAAATAATGAGAAACTTTCTCATAATAATGACTTATTTTCTCATAATAATGACTTATTTTCTCGTAATAATGACTTATTTTCTCGAAATAACGAGAAACTTTCTCATAATAATGAGTTATTTTCTCATAATAATGACTTATTTTCTCGTAATAATGACTTATTTTCTCGTAATAATGACTTATTTTCTCTAAATAATGAGAAACTTTCTCATAATAATGACTTATTTTCTCATAATAATGACTTATTTTCTCGTAATAATGACTTATTTTCTCTAAATAATGAGAAACTTTCTCATAATAATGACTTATTTTCTCATAATAATGACTTATTTTCTCTAAATAATGAGAAACTTTCTCATAATAATGACTTATTTTCTCGTAATAATGACTTATTTTCTCGAAATAACGAGAAACTTTCTCATAATAATGACTTATTTTCTCGTAATAATGACTTATTTTCTCTAAATAATGAGAAACTTTCTCATAATAATGACTTATTTTCTCATAATAATGACTTATTTTCTCGTAATAATGACTTATTTTCTCGAAATAACGAGAAACTTTCTCATAATAATGAGTTATTTTCTCATAATAATGACTTATTTTCTCGTAATAATGACTTATTTTCTCGAAATAATGAGAAACTTTCTCATAATAATGACTTATTTTCTCGTATCATTTAATCCACGTATGCGCATGAGCAGTGTGCACTGGCGGGCAACAAGCGAGGTGATCACGTTCGAAGACCGACTGAAGACCAACCGGATCAACATTTGAAAGTAAGTATGCCTTCATAAGAACAGCTGAACATTGTTTAAAGTTGTTGTAAGTTAAACTGTAACATATAATATACGTTTGCGTCGGTTGTCGTTCCCATTGAGGGATAAATGGTCGATTGGGCTGCTAAGTTTTGATGATGTGCTTTCTGTCGCTTTTGTTAATCATCAACTGCTAAACACTACTGGTAATCGAACTTGTCAGTTGGATGAAGCTTTATAGAATGAAAACTGACATATGTTTGTCTACGTTACACAGGATGGATGATCTAATTGAGTTCTTGCGACAGAGGAATGTTCCAGAGGAAACAATTGAGACACTGGAACAAGAAAAGGTGACAATGCAGATTGACTGTTAAATTAGTGATTATATCCTATATATACAGTGCTTGAAGTGAAAAAAAGAAGCATTAGTTCGGTTTAGTGGTCTTTGGCTTCTCCTTGTGGTTCTGTTTGGTATCGCAGCTTGACTTGTGCTTATTTGTATTGAAAACGTTTAATTAATTAATTAATTAATTAAGCAATACACTGTTTATATATATATATATATATATATATATATATATATATATATATATGTATATGTGTGTGTGTGTGTGTGTGTGTGTATGTATAGTGCCACAATCAATCAATAATTAATTAATTAAACGTTTTCAATACAAATAAGCACAAGTCAAGCTGTGATACCAAACAGAACCACAAGGAGAAGCCAAAGACCACTAAACCGCCTGTACTAATACGGATCCATTCAGAATCACTAAACCACTGACCACCATCTAATCTAAAACGTTCGGCCAGCATCTATTATAAAATGCTCTTGCTTTTAAGCCAAATACATGCTGTCTGAAAATAGTAATTTAATGTCATCTGGAATTTAATGACAAGTTGATTTGAATCAATAAATTCTAACAAAAACAAAATCTTAAAAATTAAAGGAAGTAGGTTTTTGCGATCACATCATTTTAAACCAGTAAACTCCTGGAAGGTCCAAGGATCCAGTAAGCGAATTCAAACAGTAAGTTCAAAACAATAATTCATTATTATTACTCTGCACGCCTCCCTGACATGCTCTCACACCCCACACATTGAAACCCCTGAGACCGACTCCACTTGCATTCATTCATGTGATTTGTCGATATGAGAAGTGATTTTGGAAACAGTCTCTTTTCATCACAGCCTGTGATAAGGGTCCATAAAAATGAATAAATGTATGATTCTGTAACTATGTAACTAATGTCTGTGAATTCTATATATAAAGGTTGAGTATAAAACTTGCATGCATATACACTCACCTAAAGGATTATTAGGAACACCATACTAATACTGTGTTTGATCCCCTTTCGCCTTCAGAACTGCCTTAATTCTACGTGGCACTGATTCAACAAGGTGCTGAAAGCATTCTTTAGAAATGTTGGCCCATATTGACAGGATAGCATCTTGCAGTTGATGGAGATTTGTGGGATGCACATCCAGGGCACGAAGCTCCCATTCCACCACATCCCAAAGATGCTCTATTGGGTTGAGATCTGGTGACTGTGGGGGCCATTTTAGTACAGTGAACTCATTGTCATGTTCAAGAAACCAATTTGAAATGATTCGAGCTTTGTGACATGGTGCATTATCCTGCTGGAAGTAGCCATCAGAGGATGGGTACATGGTGGTCATAAAGGGATGGACATGGTCAGAAACAATGCTCAGGTAGGCCGTGGCATTTAAACGATGCCCAATTGGCACTAAGGGGCCTAAAGTGTGCCAAGAAAACATCCCCCACACCATTACACCACCACCACCAGCCTGCACAGTGGTAACAAGGCATGATGGATCCATGTTCTCATTCTGTTTACGCCAAATTCTGACTCTACCATCTGAATGTCTCAACAGAAATCGAGACTCATCAGACCAGGCAACATTTTTCCAGTCTTCAAACGTCCAATTTTGGTGAGCTCGTGCAAATTGTAGCCTCTTTTTCCTATTTGTAGTGGAGATGAGTGGTACCCGGTGGGGTCTTCTGCTGTTGTAGCCCATCCGCCTCAAGGTTGTGCGTGTTGTGGCTTCACAAATGCTTTGCTGCATACCTCGGTTGTAACGAGTGGTTATTTCAGTCAAAGTTGCTCTTCTATCAGCTTGAATCAGTCGGCCCATTCTCCTCTGACCTCTAGCATCAACAAGGCATTTTCGCCCACAGGACTGCCGCATACTGGATGTTTTTCCCTTTTCACACCATTCTTTGTAAACCCTAGAAATGGTTGTGCGTGAAAATCCCAGTAACTGAGCAGATTGTGAAATACTCAGACCGGCCCGTCTGGCACCAACAACCATGCCACGCTCAAAATTGCTTAAATCAACTTTCTTTCCCATTCTGACATTCAGTTTGGAGTTCAGGAGATTGTCTTGACCAGGACCACACCCCTAAATGCATTGAAGCAACTGACATGTGATTGGTTGATTAGATAATTGCATTAATGAGAAATTGAACAGGTGTTCCTAATAATCCTTTAGGTGAGTGTATATATACACACACACACACACATACATACATACAGTGCTGCTTTAAAGTGTGTAAACCCTTAAGAATTTTCTTTATTTATGCATAAATATGACCCAAAACATCCTCAGATTTTTGCACAATTAGACCGAGAGAACCTAATCAAACAAATGAGACAAGAATATTTTCTTTGTCAGTTATATAAGAAAATTGATCTGACTCCATTTTGCAGCAATAACTGCAGCTAAATATTTCTTGTATCTAACCATTGGTCAGGGAAAATTGTGTGATGACATGTAAACTCAAAATATCAAATATTTAATTTAAACTAAATTTCTTTTTTTTCTAGATTGATACCAGCGTCATCGAACTAATGACAGATGAGGAGCTAAAGACATACTTTCCATGTTACGGTGATCGTTTGGCCATTTTGGGATTTTGCAGACAGAAAGCCAGTTACAGGAATGACCCCAATGGCAGAAAATCAAAACTTTTTGAGCGACTGAAATCTAAATTATCCAAAAAACGTAAGTGTGATGATTCTGTCTCAACAAGTCAACAACACAAAACAAAGAATGCTCAAAAGACTATGAGAAAGGTAGAATTAGGATGGATGCATTACGATGCAGAAAGTGACATCTTCAGACAAGTGAGAACAAGAAAGGGGGGTGGCACACGAAAAGTAGATGTCTCCAAAGAATCCAAGAAACCAGATTTGATTCAACAAGCAGTCAAGCTGTTTTTTGCAGATGGAAAAAGCACTGAGGGAGACATCACTGAGTTTTAGGTAGATTTAAAGGATTACAAAGAAATGTCTGTAGACGAAGACGTTACAGTTGGAAAACTCTATGCAGACACCAAGTTGCCACTTTTACGGTTCTATCTCACAACTAAGAAAAAAAGTAACTTGGGCTCACATGTGCAACAGGAAATTGATGTGGCTCTGACTTCCGAAGAACTGAACAGCTCCCTAACAACAATGCCAGCAGAAAGATCTGAAAATACAGATGTGATTTACATCGGGACCACCATCGAACCAGAGATTTCTTTGTCTTATTCCACAGAGGTGCATTCCTCCAACCTAGATGGCAATGCTTTGGATGACAGCAACACTATCACATTTGTCACTGAAGACATTTTTAATGTGGAGGACCAAAGTTTGGATGATACAATACCTGTCTCACCTCTGAATGACATTGTACATAGTGAAAAAATAAAGAGGATCTTAGTTGTCCATCGCGGTCATGTCCTCCCAGAACTCATTGCTCATTTTTTGGATGATAGTGTGTTCGGGTGTGAAATAAAAATTCAACTTATTGCACCAGATGGAAAACTTGAGAAGGGCCATGATGAAGGAGGAGTTGTGAGAGACTGTCTTTCCGAGTTCTGGAATGAGTTTTATGAACAGTGCACTATGGGCAGCTCTTTCAAGGTGCCTCTCCTCCGGCATGATTTTGGGCAAATACACTGGGAAAGTGTAGGCCGTATAATTGCCTTTGGATGGCAAAAGGAAATGTATCTTCCTGTAAAAATAGCTCCAGTAATCCTGGAGCAGGCTGCTTTTGGAAGTGCTAAAAGCAGTGTCATCGAGAATTTCCTGAAATTTGTTCCAGAATCAGAACGAGCAGTCTTTGAAGCATGGCAATCTGACTTCAACACTGTGGACAACGAAGAACTACTTGAAGTTTTGGATGGCCATAGCTGTCGTAAAATACCAACAGAGGACAATGCAGAGGAAATCTTACAAGAACTTGCCCACAAAAAACTCATCCAAGAGCCTGCCTATGTCATTGAGCAGTGGGCAAACATACTTTCCATTGCTATCAGCCATATTGATGAAATCTCCTCTGTGTATGAAAACTTGCAGCCCACTGTGAGAAAAGTTCTGAAGTCACTTTCTTTCCCAGAAAACATGAATGCCCAGCAGAGGGAGATTCAGAAGTATTTAACCACTTACCTTCGGGAATCTGACACACAGGGTCTGTCACGGTTTCTCAGATTCTGCACTGGTTCTGATCTTTTTCTGGGAAAAACTATCATCATTAACTTTACAACAATTCAAGGATTCCAACGACGCCCAGTTGCACACACATGTGGATGTATCCTGGAGCTGTCAGTTTTCTATGACAGTTATCCTGATTTCAGATCCGAAATTAACAAAGTCTTCGAATGCAATGTGTGGGTGATGGACATTATCTAATTGCTGAAGTTAAAAAAGATGTCTACCTCTAAATGTAAAAGTCCAATTACATTTACATTATATACAACCATAAAACTGACATTTTTTTAGGTATTGTTTCCTCGTTCTGAATTCTGAATGTACAGCTGAAATTTGCTGTCAATTTGAAAAAATTAAAAAAGACAACTATGATAGTGTTAAAGTAATGCAATGTTATTATCAGTCAGTTGTAAGGCCGTTTGTAGTTGCTGCTCAGTAATGAGCATTTCCTTACATAATGTCTTACAGATATACAAATAGTGTACAATTCCAGTGCAAAGATCTGTTTTTTTGTTGTTGTTTTTTTGCTGTGACCAAGTAGCACTCCATGCAAACCTGTTTTAGTGTTGTTCTGCTTACAGTTAAATGTGTTTACAGTTAGTTTAATTGTTAGTTGTATATTTGTTTGTGAGTACAGCTGAGCGTTGCCTTCTTTTTCAGTCTGTGATGTCTTAAGGATGTTGCAATGCAATATATTGTGCTGTTTTCAAACAGCAATACAGCCATTCCTGTTACATTATACAGAAAATAACCATAAGATTTATTTTTATTTTTTTAATAATTGCCTGCTTTGCTTATGCAGTATAAAACCCATGCTGCTTTCTTAGTTGTTGTTTTTTTTTTACATCAGCATGTCTGCATTTTCAGTTAAATTCTAACTAATTGTTCCACAACGTAAAATCTTATGTAACAGTGACACCAATAAAGTTAAAGACAGTGTATAAGTAAAAAAAGAGTATTGTGATCATATCAATGTATTGCTGCTCAACCTCAACAAATTTTCTACATTACTAAGCAGAAAATAACATTTGTTCTCATGCTTCCAGTGCAGGCAATCAGTTGATGATACACTTCACTTATAATGTTAGTTTGTGTCACTTAGTTCATTGTTTATCAACTCCCTTAGTTTGATATAACTATCCACAGTTGAAAAGACATCTTTTGACACATCCAGATTGTGTTCTGTAATGAGGTGAACACAGGCATCAAACACATCTTTGTCACATGGGTAGTCTTTGAATACACATTCCTCCAGACACACTTCGACGGCTTCTGGGCCTACAGGGTGCAAGTAATCTCTTGTGCCATATAATTGTGGTACTGCGTGCATAATTGCTGGACGACCGTTTGGAGATCGAGAGTTATGCACTGGTCGTATTCTGTGATTGTTCCATGACGATGTCACTTGATCCAGTTCCTCCTGAAAAATAAAATGAATAAAAGGTTAATAATGGGTTGATAACCTGTAATCAGTAAAGATACCCTTACAAAAACTACTGTTTTTTCATAATGCAATTTACCAATTTATTGAGCAGTGTGGGTAGTGGAAGACTTCATGTTTTCTACACAGCTTACTTGATCATATTACATTATTAAATTAAAGTTTTAACCTTTACAAGAACAATTTTTTTCTAGCATTTTATCACAGAAAGACACTATAGGTTGCTACTAATCAAATGAAATGAGCAATAACAAATCAATCTCAGAAATGACCATTTTTATTTACTCGGCAATTACAATTGCAAAAATAATGTTATGAGATAAATGTTTTCAATATACAATATTTATATAGGAATATGGAATGATTAAAATAAATTATACATTTAAATACAAAATAAAAACTGACAGTAGGTGGTGGCAAACCACTGCCTTAGTGAGTGAGTCACTGTATTCAGTAGCCTATATTCATTCAACATTTATGCGGAGTCTTGTACTGCATTTATAGCGGGTTATGCCATCTACCAGACTGCATTTCATAATCAACCCAACACTGTGAGATACAAAGTAACTGTAATCAACAGGTTTAAACGGACATGTTTATAATACACTTAAATTCAAGTGACCAAAATAAAACGTGACTTACCTGTATTAAGTTTTGAAAACAGAATTGCATCAAACATTTGTCCAGGAAAGTGTTCGCATAATGTCCGTCCTCTTTTAGATTGTCGAACAGGTTCATCCAAAACTGGATGCACTGACTTCTCAGTGTTAGCCACCATCTCTCAATCCGTTGATTGCTGGTGCTTGGCCCAAAACTGACGCAAGCGGAGTCGGGATGCGTTCCATGATGCAGAAATTTCTGCATCTCTGCAACATTGAC
The DNA here is from genome assembly GCF_936440315.1 of Barbus barbus. Classification (NCBI taxonomy): domain Eukaryota; kingdom Metazoa; phylum Chordata; class Actinopteri; order Cypriniformes; family Cyprinidae; genus Barbus; species Barbus barbus. The sequence continues at coordinate 28,123,653 of NC_136756.1, read as the reverse complement.
GTTCTCTGTACCGAGATCCAATCTCACCATATTAGGGCAACCCTCTGCTTCAATGACAGCTGTCATAAAGTACCCTGCAATAACCCGAGGATCATTGTTTGTTCTGTAAGCTTCGAGCCACATTATTTTTCTTGAAAACCCGTCTATACAACCACTTATACCTATTCCGTATGGTTTTAATTTATCGTATCCATCGATATGCCACACATAATTAGGCCCACGGCTGAAATACACTCGCCGGCGAAGTCGATTCCTAGACCTCAGATCAACTCCCTCGCCGTCTAGCAAACGTAAAATCACCCGCACTGTCTCTCTGTCTGTGATAATTCATTATTTCGAGAAAATAAGTCATTATTTTGAGAAACTAAGTCATTATTATGAGAAAATAAGTCATTATTATGAGAAAATAAGTCATTATTATGAGAAAATAACTCATTATTTTGAGAAAATAAGTCATTATTTCGAGAAAATAACTCATTTTGAGAAACTAAGTCATTATTATGAGAAAATAACTCATTATTACGAGAAAATAACTCATTATTTTGAGAAACTAAGTCATTATTATGAGAAAATAAGTCATTATTACGAGAAAATAACTCATTATTATGAGAAAATAAGTCATTATTACGAGAAAATAACTCATTATTATGAGAAAATAAGTCATTATTACGAGAAAATAACTCATTATTTTGAGAAACTAAGTCATTATTATGAGAAAATAACTCATTATTATGAGAAAATAACTCATTATTACGAGAAAATAACTCATTATTTTGAGAAACTAAGTCATTATTATGAGAAAATAACTCATTATTACGAGAAAATAACTCATTATTTTGAGAAACTAAGTCATTATTATGAGAAAATTACGGTGGCCGAGAGAGCTCACAACACATGCAAACTAAGAAACGCTGCAAATCTTCACAACACATGCAAACTAAACGCGCTGCATGGACCACAACGGAAATGTTTCCAGGGGACCCAAAAAAAGTGACGGACCGGCTGGGATTTGTTTATTGTGCAGTGGCTATTGGTTGAGTTGTTGGTGAACTGAAAGGTGAGTGGTTTTTGTTGTTTATTTTAACACCCTGATTGCATGATTTCTTTGTCTTTTGGATATTATTAGATTAATAATGACAAATTACACGATTAACGTTATTATATAAAATGGCTAACTTAATTTAATATCCTCAACTAAATCATTTCAAGGTTAATGAAAATAAATTCGCAATGCTTCATTAATTGTTAAAACCAGGTCAAAATAAAAATAACAGTAAGAATAATATTTAAACATTTATCCAGGTCCTTTTAGTAGGCTAATGAAAGAAAGGACAACAGAATACAAATACAACGTGCTAACTTCAGTCAACTTGTTTTTGTTTTTCAGATCTAAATGTATTGCCCTTTCTGTGGCTTCCAATGGCTGACTTTGGCAAGATTTTGCAGTTCATGTGGGCGAGATGTAAGCTTTGTAATAGAGAATGCTCCTAGAACTGCGGGTGATGACCAGGTGTCATGTCAGACTGTGCCCAGAGGTAATATTCTCTTTCTGAGATCTCTATACTGTTCTGTCCATTAAATTATAAGATCTACGTTTAGTTAATCTTTTTCTCTCTGTTTCTGATTTTGACTAACAGACTTTATCACACATAATAGTAGTAGTAGCCCTTTATTGTCACTAGTCACAAGTACCAGCGAAATTAGCCATCAACCTGTCCATACATACACAACATGCATACAATATGACAAGGGGATAGACAGGACAGGAAGACAGGGAATTTAGGAAGATAATACAGCATAAACATGAGGAAGGGAGAGGAGAAAAAAATATAAACCCCAGACTATGCTCCTTGTTCTTTTACTAACTGGATTTGTGCACAAATTAAGATTAAATACATACACTTTTCAAACTGTATCAAACCGTTAACTTGTATATTTCTTTGTTAATGCTGATACATTTTTATGTTTAAGATTATATTTGTGGATTCCTGCACTCCTAATGACATTGTTCTCTTTTCCCTTCAGGCTCAGGAACCGTATTAGATGAAATCACAGAGGCAGGCCTAATCCATAAATATTTCTCAGAGGGCCACACATATGAAGTGATCCTTCATTTTCTTGGAACAAAGCATAACATTTTCCTGAGTCTGAGCACCTTAAAGAGAAGACTAAGGAATGCAGGCTTAACAAGGAGGACAGACTATACTCCCATTGGCACTGTGAATGCAGCTATAACACATGAACTGACAGGCTCAGGACAGCTTTTAGGTTACAGAACTCTGTGGCAGACATTGCGACAGAAGTATTTCCTGACTATTAAAAGGGATGATGTAATGCATGCAATTCGCAGACTAGACCCATCTGGAGTTCAACTTCGCCATAGACGCAGGTTTGTCCGAAGAGGATACTTTACGGCAGGACCAAACCAAGTGTGGCATGTCGATGGGTATGATAAGCTCAAACCATTTGGTGTTGCCATCAGTGGCTGCATTGATGGTTTTTCTAGGAAAGTGATGTGGCTCAGAAGTGGCAGCTCTAATAACGACCCAGGGATAATTGCTTACCATTACCTGCAGTGTGTATCAGAGTTTGGAGTTCCAGCACGGCTTCGCACAGACTGTGGGACAGAAAATGGCACTATGGTAGCCATTCACTGTGCGTTAAGAGCACAGCATACAGATGACTTTGCAGGAGCCCTCAGCCACATGTATGGCACTTCAACTGCAAATCAGCGAATCGAACGTTGGTGGTCCTTTTTCAGAAAGCAAAGGTGCATGCCTTTTTAGATTAATTCCAAAACAAAAATGTTAGAACGTACTATTTACTCTGTTTTTTTGTGTGTTGTCTCATGACAGATGGTTTCAGCTGTCAACAGCATGTATTATATGAGAATAACACTAGACTAAAATGTAATGCAAATCTTTTTTTTTTTTGTGCTATAAAGTTCTTTACATTGATATTTAAAATTTCTTTAAAAAAAAATAGGAATGCAGTTTAAATAATACCTTTTGTTGGAAACATTTGTTTTAGGAATAATTTACATATAACTTTTATTCAGCACTTAAGTAAAACATTGTGTATACTTTCATTCCATCATTAGGACTCAGTTTTGGATTAATCTCTTCAGTGACCTGAGAGAGCGGCACCTTTTCAATGGCAGCCATGAGCATAAGTGCCTTCTACGGTATGTCTTCTTGAGCATCGTGCAGAAAGACTTTGATGAGTACAGAGAACTTTGGAATAACCACACCATCCGACCTGTTCGTCAGTCTTCTTGTCCTTCTGGAAAACCAGAAACCATGTATCACCTGCCTCACAGGTTCGTATTTAATCCATGCAATATGTGACCATGTTCAGTAAATATCAGATACCATTTTCACTTAAGTTTAATCATTAATGATCAAAGAAAATGTGATTGATTGCCTATATCTGACACAGAAGTGTATAGTGAAATGACCCACACTTGACGATTATTGTATTATTTTAAATCAGAACTAGATCTTTGTTTAAAAAAGAATTCTGATATTCTTAGACAAAACAATGCATGAAGCAAAAAGGGGTATTTTACTGATTCACAAATTCTTTGTAGTAGACGCAAATGTAATGACCATATTGGACATTAGATGTTGTCAACATTGAGGGTCAACTTTTCACTTATGTCTACAATTTCAAAACTATTTAAAAATTGCAGCGTTGGGTTATAATTTTGGGTTATAATCTTAGCAGTTGTAGGTTTTATTATACATTTTTGTAATGAGTTGACTCAGTGTTTTGATTTCTGATTTGCCTTAGGTTTGATGCAAGGGACTGTGGATTTCCAGTGTCACAGGAAGTCATTCAAGAGTTTGAGGACATTCTGCCACCACAGCGCAGTCTTTGTGGTGATAGTAATCTCCAAGTTCATTTTTCGGATTTGCAGAGACAGAGTGGGCTTTCTCCACCAGTCAACTGGATAACTGCTGTTGAGAATTACATAACATTTAAAAATATGTCCGGACTTTAAAATCATCAGATCAAAGAACAACTTTATTTGCACACTGCATATGTCATCAGTGTTTTACTGAACATCAATGATTTAAACCGTGTATAACAAAATCAACTTGGTCCATGATGAAAATGTCACTTGTGAAAATAAAATCTATATTATTCCCCAAAACTCACCAGTATATCAGTAGTCTATTAACCTGAGTGTCCTTGTTTAACTGAGTAACTTGAAATTTGTAACTATAACATAAGTGCACGTTGAAACATACGTAATACAAACATGCCTGCATTTCAAAATACGAAAGAACAAAGGGGCACATTTTAATTTCAATAAAACTGTTTACTCGGAACTAAACTCCAGTATATCAGCCAAAGGTATTTCGCTTCAAGGAAGTCCAAACCCAGGGGAGTTTTGGATGCCATAATCCATGGCTGCTTGAAACTCTTCGTAACTGGGTAAGATTGGAATTTTGATTGTATTTGTACATACATTTGCCATGGGGAATTGAGTGCTCTTCTGAAAAACTAGCTGTGGCTGTGGCTGTATTGCTGCAGGGGGAACTTCCTTCAGCCCAGTTCCAAACATAAGGACATCTTCCAAAGAAGGACTTGCCTCTTTTTCTGATGGAGCAAAAGGAAAATGTTAGACGTGCGTGTTTTTTTTTTTAATTATTATTAAATTGTTGCCATTGCTTTTTTTCTTGTTGCTACATTCGAATCAGTGTAGTCATCACCTTGCAGCTATAAGACTTTGAGCGCAGTGGTGATTTGTTGTATGGAGGTGGTTTGTTCTTATAAACCACATGTAACAATTGAACCCTGTTTAAATTCTTATGGACCGCACAGTATGCAATTGTGGACTTATCCCTTTGTGTATAACACTCATTATAGTTCCCTGAACTGACAAAAATTTCTATTACTTTATATCTCATTATTTGCAGCAGTGACAATTCGGCACATTTCTTATAATTTTAACCATAGATACCTTCCAGGTAGAGCAGATAATCTCGCCAGTAGCTCAGTACTCTAGCCTCCTCCTGACGGTTGGTGCTACCAGGCTGACTGAACTGCACCTGGAAGATGTTCTCCACAGCATCAGCTGTCAGCTTGGTCTCAGTGTAGCACATGAATGAGAAGAAGAGTGAAGGATGCTGTTCCAAGGCATTGACAAAATCAAGCGTTGCCAATCCTTCTTTGAACCTACAAAAAGTGCAATGTCAAAAAGTTACTACCAGGAGGTTATGTGAACAACTTCTGAAATATAAATCTGAGATATATATATATCAGATTTTCCATTTTAAAAAGAAATAAGGTGACACTACTTCAGCCACAATATTTAGCCTTTATTAGCATAATACAAAGCATTGAAGTGCTCATGTTAAAATATAAAATAACTATTTAACATTGTATTAAAAGTTGTTACATGTCCACAGAGTAAGTAGAATATTATACCTCTGGATGGAAACATGGTTTCGGTAGATGAAATACCACTGAATGTAATCATCTACAACTTTGTTCTTATCCTCCAGAGTCCTCATGAATCGATAGCAGCCTGCTGTCTGAAGCATGCTGGAGTATTTTTCTGTGAGTTCCTGGAGGTCACTTAGTGATGTAGCATTCTTTATCTAGGGGGAAATGAAAAAGCAATTAAGTGTTTTTAAGTGTCCACATTACATTTATACAAATTAGTAAGGCTTGGGCTATTTGTAACTTCTTTCAAAAATGGTTTATGACACAAATGTAAACGAAATGTGATTATACAGATAGCATTGATACAAAAAGAGCAAAACTGAACAGTAATGTCAGATTCAAAAGAATGAAATACTGTGATTCATTTCTATATTGTACATATTTAGATATATGTTGCATATTCATAAGTTATGGTCTACCTTCCAGTACCTGTGCACATGGAATAAAGGCTTTTTTGGGTGTAGCACATCATTATCAAAGGATCGGATAAGAATATTTGATTTCAAACACAAACGCTTTCCTGTAGCTCAAATAGTAGAGCATGGCGCTAGCAACGCCAAGGTCATGGGTTCGATTCCCAGGGAAAGCAAGAGCTGATGAAATGTAAAACTGTAACTTGAATGCAATGTAAGTCGCTTTGGATAAAAGCGTCTGCTAAATGCATAAATGTAAATGAATATATTTAATTGACCTTGGTTCGTAAGGGCCACCGAAACATCTGACTCTGATATTGAATAAATTGAATAGATTTTGAGAGATTAAATTAGACACAAACACAAATTTTAACCCTTACGATACTGGATATTAATAATGGTTAAAAATGTAATATTATAAATAATAATAACAATAAATAATAATATGTATTTAAAATATTACATTCAAAGACTAGGTGTTTATAACTTTCTATAAAAGTTTTTAATTTATACTCACTGCTCATATGAGAGCGTACCATCATTACATTATTGTCAAACCTACTGTTTATACAGCAATTAAGATATAGTTTTTGTCAGTTGATGAGAGTAATTTCTAAAAATGTTTTGTAATCCCAGCCTAACAAATTACCTCAAGAAGGGCCTTCTTGACCTCATCATCAGGTATGTCCTCAATTGGGGCCTCAATTGTCTTTACTTTACCAATTAGGTAAAGGAAGAAGTTTGGGGAAAGACAACAAGGCCCTGGACCACCATGGACAATGGACACTGCAATCATTCTTCCAATGTGGAAGTATTCATTGTCTTCTGCAGCTAAAAATGCCAATATTGCAATGTTAGAACACCCTGATTTACAACATTGTAAAAACCTCACAAAAAAGTATTACCTTTACTATCAAATGAGAGGTATTTGGCATTGTCTTTGCCTTCAAATACTCTCCTTGTTTTGATGGTGTCCATCAACAGAGTCAGAAATTCTCGAGTAGGCCCCCCGCTGTCCAAAGCCTCTTCCATCAGCCCAGCATCATCTGTGAATTTCACCATCAAGCTGTAGGTGGGATCAAATGAGGATCGCCTGAAACCTCTTAAGGCACCATCCCAGACATTCGCCCGGTTAATGTTAAATCTGCTACAGGATGTTTTGTTAAGATTATGTGCCAGATTTGACACTATGTCTGCAGCTGTCAGCCCATCATGTCCATCGCTGTAAAATAAAAATAAAAACAGTCCACAAACAGCAAGAAACTATTAACACTGCAGCTTCTTATTTTTGTGAATTATTTAAACCATGATATTTTAGTTTTTTTTTTTTAATGGGCCCTTTATAATGAGTAAGCTATACAACACTGCTCAAAAATAATAAGCATAATTTGGACATCACAACTCTAGTAACAGATTTTGAGAGTCCTCCCACAAAGTCACATTTTTCTGGTAAAGAACAAGGTGCTGATAGTACTGTGATAGTACCTGTCTTTCTCTGGTAGTTTCTCTACTTCCTCAAGATCAGAGGAACTGCTGTCGATGGTGATAGGTGCATAGATATGGGTATATGTACTGTGGAAGAGAGGTACAAGAATAACAATAACACAATTAATCAATAAAGTATTCTGAAAAATATGTTTTGTTGTTTTGGCTGTAGTCCAGCACTTTAGTCCAATAGGTTTATTTCAAATCCAGTGAAAAATTATGTAAAATAATTTCTTATGACTGACCTGTAGAAGTCTGACTTAAGCTCACCCACTGAGGTGGTCATCTGTTTGGGTCTTGTTGCACTCTTGGCCTGTAGCACCAACAACACCACATAGCACAATAAGAACTTCACAGAAATATGTAAATAAGCAAATTCTGGTTTATTAAGTTACAGAATATGACATACCTGCCCACTAGATGACTGGGATGTTGATGGTGCAAATGTTGTGGCTGACCTAAAACATACAAACAATTTAGTAGAAATTGTATTCTAGATAACATAAAATACTTCTTATATAGCAATTTTAAAAATGAATGCATTAAAACATACTGACTTTCAGCTTGCACAGTGATAAGAAAATGTGTCAGCAGAAATTTAACTTACCGATGTCTATGCTCTGGTGTACTGCTTTCGGGACTTGACCAAAGCTGCCAAGTGTAAACATAAAACCCTAAACTCATTCATAGCCTTAACACTGTATATGCTTTTATATTTCTAGGAGATTTTATTGCATTATAGTTGTACTGTAAGCACAGACATGCTGAACACCTAAATTCCTGAGATGTACCTACCACTGTGTCAGAAAGAGGTGACAGATTGGGTTGTGCCCTAACAACAACTTCATCATCATCTTCTGAAACCGACTCATCTTCTTGACCTCACAAAAGACTTTGTGATCAATCTCTATTTCCAATTATATGTCCAGTATTGTTAAATATGTAGGCTGTAACTAGTTGGAATCCCACAAAGCACATAAATACTTAGTTTTTAGTTTAAATGCACATAAATTATATAAAAACATAATATTTGAATACTTACTCTTTGACAACAAATCCTCAAGGGTACAGATGTACAGTGTGATCCTTTGATATGCCTTTCCAATGGCCTCTTTGTACTGTCCAATGGTAAAAGGTGTGTCAGTCCCTGGGATATTTTTTATCTGAGAGCTATCTGGATAAAGCAAGACATATTTTCCATCTTCCATGTCTTGATTGAAGTCTTTTAGTTTTTTCACAGCGGCTTCCAAAAGTTGCTCAGATGACCACTGGGGGTCAACATGTAGAGGTAGGTTTTTTCCTCTCATGGGCTTCAAGCCATTCTTGGTCTTGCTCATGATCCCAACAGAAATCTAGACCATCAGGCAAAAATGATGGAACACAAATGTTAATGTAGTTCTGTCTGACAACTTCATTAACTTAAATAATGATTAGCTTACCTTTACTGTTTTGTTTGATTTCTTTTTACTTTTTGAGAATGTTTTCCTTTCAGTTTCTTTTAGTTCTCTGTATTTCATTAACTGAAGAACAGCTGAAGCTGACTTTGCTAGAATGGCACATGCATCAGTTACTAAAACACAAACAAACACACACACACACAAAATCAGAAACAGAGAGAAAAAGATTAACTAAACGTAGATCTTATAATTTAATGGACAGAACAGTATAGGGATCTCAGAAAGAGAATATTACCTCTGGGCACAGTCTGACATGACACCTGGTCATCACCCGCAGTTCTAGGAGCATTCTCTATTACAAAGCTTACATCTCGCCCACATGAACTGCAAAATCTTGCCAAAGTCAGCCATTGGAAGCCACAGAAAGGGCAATACATTTAGATCTGAAAAACAAAAACAAGTTGACTGAAGTTAGCACGTTGTATTTGTATTCTGTTGTCCTTTCTTTCATTAGCCTACTAAAAGGACCTGGATAAATGTTTAAATATTATTCTTACTGTTATTTTTATTTTGACCTGGTTTTAACAATTAATGAAGCATTGCGAATTTATTTTCATTAACCTTGAAATGATTTAGTTGAGGATATTAAATTAAGTAATTCGTGTAATTTGTCATTATTAATCTAATAATATCCAAAAGACAAAGAAATCATGCAATCAGGGTGTTAAAATAAACAACAAAAACCACTCACCTTTCAGTTCACCAACAACTCAACCAATAGCCACTGCACAATAAACAAATCCCAGCCGGTCCGTCACTTTTTTTGGGTCCCCTGGAAACATTTCCGTTGTGGTCCATGCAGCACGTTTAGTTTGTGTGTGTTGTGAAGATTTGCAGCGTTTCTTAGTTTGCATGTGTTGTGAAGATTTGCAGCGTTTCTCAATTTGCATGTGTTGTGAGCTCTCTCGGCCACCGTAGAAAATAACTAATTATTACGAGAAAATAACTAATTATTTTGAGAAACTAAGTCATTATTATGAGAAAATAACTCATTATTACGAGAAAATAAGTCATTATTATGAGAAAATAAGTCATTATTACGAGAAAATAAGTCATTATTACGAGAAATGTTCTCATTATTACGAGAAACTAAGTCATTATTACGAGAAATTTTCTCATTATTATGAGAAAGTATCCTATGGAAGCCTATGGAAGCCCATTTCCGCCACGTAAGAAAAAAATTCATGCCTCCAAAAGTCGAAATTATGACATACTTAAGTCATAATTACGAGATAAAAAGTCGAAATTATGACTTACTAAATCGAAATTACGAGATAAAAAGTCGAAATTATGACTTAAAAAGTCGAAATTATGACTTGCTGACGGCTCATGATCTAATACGATACAACCCAGGTGGTCCGATGAATTGTGAACATATTAAGGAGTATTTTAAACGTGGTTTTACTAACGATGAAATTCTTGCTTTATTAGCGGAACGGCACGGAATAGCTCTGAGCAAGCGCACTCTTGAAAGGATTTTAAGCAAGAACCAGCTTTGGCGCAGAAAGAACAAAACGGATGTGGCTGACGTGGCAGCTTTCATTGAACAGCAACTTCAAACCTCTGGCCAGTCCCATGGTTATAGATGGATGCACCAAAAATGTTGGTTGAATGGTATTGTAACTGATAGGGAAACGGTGCGAGTTCTGCTCCGGCTTTTAGATAGTGAAGGGGTTAACTTGAGGTCAAGAAATCGACTGAGGCGGCGTGTGTATCATAGCCGTGGTCCGAACTTTGTGTGGCACGTAGATGGCTATGACAAGCTGAAGCCATTCGGAATCGGAATAAGTGGATGTATAGAAGGAGTATGATATGGCTTGAGGCATACAAGACCAACAATGATCCAAGACTTATTGCTGGATACTTCATGGATGCAGTAATTAAAGCTGGGGGGTGCCCTGCTAGAGTAAGGCTAGATTTAGGAACAGAAAATGTTCATTTGGCTGAGATGCAAAAATTTTTGACTTTTTCTGAGGATCGACCAGAAACAGACCGTGTTACTGTTGGCCCAAGCTCTGGAAACCAGCGCATCGAAAGATGGTGGCTCACTCTGCGAAGTGAATGTGTCCAATTTTGGATAGACCTCTTTGACAAACTGAAAGAGGATGGACACTTCGCAGACACTCCTTTGGACAAATCCTTGGTCCAGTTCTGTTTCCTTAACAAAGTCCAGGTGAGATCTCATTTATCGTAACTGCTTTGATTGCATTAACGTCTTTTAGAGGACTTTGTAGTCACTGATTTTATGTGGAGTTCAGTAGGCTTAATAATGTCTACATTTATGTCGGGATACTGTATTCAAAATTATTTGGCTAGGCATTAAAAGTTACAAAAGTATTCTTAATATGTTAAAGTGCCCCTATTATGGATTTTTGAAAATGAGCTTTCATGCAGTATGTAACACAGCTCTAAGTGAATGAAAACATCCTAAATATGAAAGTGCACAGTGTATAAAGTTATTGTCTCTCAAAAGAAGGAGTCGACTCTGAATCATTGAAACGAGTCGTTTTTAGAACGAGTCCCAAGCCGTTTCATATTGACGTCAAAATGAAATATTAGCATATTGCCCGCCCACTTGTTGGTCTTTTTTTGAATTTGCATGCATGTCAACCTGTTGTCTGGGACTCCCAAAACCAAAATATGAACCTTTCATAACCCATAATAGGGGCACTTTAACTGAAAAAGGAATACTGTGTAGGTGGTTTAAACCAACAATAACTTCCAACTTCCAAATTTTGTTCCATCAATTACGAGAACTGAAAATATATAGCTGATTAATACGATAAAAGCTAGCAAGAGTTTATCTAAAAATAGTATTTAATTTAATCTGAATGGAGTAAAGCTCTTAAGATGTTGTCCACACAGGGCTTCACAACACACACACACACCTGATAATTTTCAATACACTTTTTTAGATTTAACTGTAGCATAGACCTTGTGTTTAAGGGCACAATTAACTATAGTTATTATAAACTGAAATAGGTCAGATCAAAAGTAAAATAACATTCTGCAAATGTCACTCAGTTTTGTCTGTCACTTCCCCCAGATGTCACCTATAGTCTAACATGGAATTGTAACTTGGCTCACATCTTTGATTGACGTCCTTGCTCAATGCATTTTTAATGTTATAAATCATTTTTATTATGCATACCAAAAATGTAAAATATCTAAAAATTCTATTCATTGCACATTTTCTGTTATTTGATTACCTGGTTCTATGATTCATGCTCTGTGTGATTCTCCTAGATTGCCAGACATCTACTAACTCTGTTTCAATATGTTTCCTTACAGGAAGAGCTTGATGAGATTGTCTTAGCTTGGAACAATCACAGAATACGGCCCGTCCACAACTCACGGTCACCACATGGCCGACCATCCGTCATGTATGCAGTATCTCATCTCTATGGAGCCACAGACCACCTGCATCCAGTACATCTGGAGAAGGTTCAAGTCTGTTTGGAAGAGTGTATTTTCAAGGACTTTCCATGTGATGAAGACATTTTTAACACATGTGTTGATCTTATGTCAGAGCATGATTTGAACCTTACAAATGATGTGTTTGCAGCAGTGGACTTGTACATAACACTTAGGGAGCTAATTAACAGTGAGTTGGAGCCTCATAACTAAAAAATGTGTTGCGGAAGACTTAACATTTGAGATTTGTATTCTACTGGTCAGTAGTGAAGACAGAGAAGTTATGTTTTAACAAGGAAATGGTTTAATTGTCCCAAAACAACACATTCCAAAATTGCAATTGCAGAAAAAAATAAATTTAAATAAACTGTAACATAGGCTACTTGTGTTATAGTAATGAAAGAACAGTGATGACGAGAATAAAAACAAAAGGCTTTGTATAATATGTGTAGAAAAACTTCTTTTTATCAAAATACATGACAAATTGTTGTAGAATCTTTGTTACTGGAATAACAAAAAGGCCTTTTCAAACTTTGTGCCTCAGAGAGAATATTAACAGGAACTTTGGAAATGTGAAGATGTAAAACACATCTTGAAAAAAAAGACAAAAACAAAAAATAAAGCTTGCTTTGGCCTCAATTATGTTGTTTAAGCTTAACTTCAGTTCTTTCTCTTGTGCCTTAGAGAGAATATTAACAGGAACTTTGGAAATGTGAACATGTAAATCACATCTTGAGAAAAAAAACTAAAACAAAAAATAAAGCTTGCTTTGACCTCAATTATGTTGTTTAAGCTTAGCTTCAGTTCCTTCCTAAATAGTAAGCCTATACTAAGTGTACTAGACTATATCCATGACCCATATGTTGCTCTCTAACACTTTGTTCATTTCGTGGCGAAACTCTGGGTAGTTATCATAATTCACAGGCAGCTCCAGGTAACAGCCACATGTGTGTGCAATGGGTCGTCTTTGAAAGCCTTCCAGTTGTGTGAAGCTAACGGTGATGTTCTTTCCCAGGAACAAATCTGACCCGGTGCAAAACCGAAGGAAGAGGGACAGGTGTTGTTTATCTGATTCTCTAAGAAATGTACTTAGATACCTGCCAGTTTGTTTTTGTTGTACATTCATCGTAGCAGGGTAAGCTATTGATTTCATGACCTTTCTTGATGTCGGTTGGAGTTCATCATAGGCAGCTGCGATGTCCTTGAGCTCAATTCTCATAGGTGCAAGCACATCATGCCACTGCTCTATCACAAACGCAGGTTCTTGAATCAGCTTCTGATGTGCCATCTCCTCCAAGAGCTGCTCGATATTATCTGCTGTTGGGACTCTTCGACAATTATGATGATCCATCACCTCAAACAGCTCTTCTTTGTCCACATCTTCAAAATGTGAACGGCATGATTCTAGGATCACCCTGTCTGATTCTGTAACATATCTGAGAAAGCAGTCCACAAGACTTGTTGTGACACATCCATGGGCTGCCTGTTCCAGCATTACAGGTGCTATTTTTACAGGCAGGTACTTCTCTTTTAGCCAACCAAATGCAATGATTCGGCCAATGCTTTCCCACTCTTGTTGACCAAAGTCATGTCTTAGATAAGGGACCTTAAAACTATTTCCCAAAGTGCATTGCTCATAAAAGTCATTCCAAAACTCGGAGAGCACATCCCTCAAAACCCCTCCTTCATCAACAGCATTTTCTAGCCGTCCATCAGGAAGAATGACTTTCATAGATATGTTATCTGTCAAGACACTTTTGTCACAAAAATGTGCGATAAGCTGTCGAAGGGCCTGGCCGCGATGAATAACAAGAATTTTCTTCACCCTTTCACTCTGAACAAACGGCTCTGGTGAGTTATCAATTGGAGAAGGAACATAATATGATTCCTCTAAAAGAGGTAAGGTGTCATCTAGCGCAGTGTCTTCCAGCCCAGAGATGTGTCCTGTGGAGACAGTTACAGTGCCACTATCCTCCAGATTGTCCACCTCTGGCTGTCTGGCTGCATCAGTCTCAATCACACTTGATACATCAGTCACGCTAGTTATGGACTCAGACAAAAAAACATCATCACCGCCTGTTGCAATTACAGCGCTACTGCCTAGGTAAATTAGATCTGGCTCTACATTGTCAGAGAACAGAGCGGATTGGCTGGTATGTGTGGGAGACCAGGAATCCTGCATGTTTTCCACTCTCTGCGCAATTGTTTCGCTGCTGAAGTGGAACTGTGTGTCTGACTGTGTGTCACTAGGGATGATTTTCTTCTTGGTTGTCAAGTAAAAACGCAAGACTGGTAATTTGGTCTGCTCATAAAGTTCTCCAACTGTAATCTGGGCATCTATTTCTTGCTCTTTAAAGTCTGTTACATCAACCACAAAATCTGTATAGTTTCCCTCTGAACTTTTCTCACCAGGAAAAAACAACTTGACAGCCTTTTCAAGTAGATCCTTTTTTCTACAGTCCTTTGACACAGAGATTTTCCGTGTACCCCCACCTTTTTTTGTTCGGACCTGAGTAAACTTTCCTTCTCGAAAATGCATCCATCCCATCTCAATTTTTCGCATACTCTTTTGAGCATTTTTTGACATTTTTTTTTCACATACATTGTCAGTGTCACCTTTGCTTCTTGCTAGCCTGGTTCTCAGCCGATCAAAAAGTTTAGCTTTTCGGCCACTGGGATCTTGTTCTTTTCGCCTGCAGTATCCATGAACAGCCAGTCGGTCACCATAGGAAGGCAGATATTCCTTCAGCTGGTCATCTGTCATAAGCTGTATGACACTGCAATCAATCTGCAAAAAGAATATACTTTAAAACACTTTAAATATACGTTTACCATTCTCTGATGTCCGTGACCCTGTGAGGTATAATTCAGAAATATTACTGATTCAACTGAACTGAAATTGGGTGAGAACTGAGCTGAGATGGACAATGACATTATTGTTTTCTGCAGCACTACTTTGTAGCAGGATTGATCTCATTTCATAACTGATCTTAAACTGTTTTTGAACATAATCAATTAACGCTGAATTGACTTCAGCTGAACAATGTTGCTATTGTTTTTTAAGACCATAATTTTCCTGTTTCTTACTGTAAAGCTGCTTTAAAACAAATGTGTATTGAGCACTATAGAATTAAAGGGGACTTGGATAAACTATAATGTATAAGGAATAATGTACAGTCAACTGATTGTTATAAACCCAGGGGTTTAAAGTGAGTTATAGAGGAGGGTTTGTTTTTTGAACCAGAGACATAGGATTCAGTACTCGGTATTGAGTACTCAGTATATTTAGAAAGAAACAAGACAGAGCAGTTTAAGCACTTCTACTGGAGAAAATTTTAAACAGAATATATTGTTCCAAAGTTTCTCTGTGACAATTTTTAGGGACTGTAGGCTACATGTGATACATATTTAACAGTTTCATGAATACCTTATCCAGTTGCATTCGCTGTATGATGTCATCTGAAACGTTTCTTGACTTCATAAAGTCATAAATGTCATCCATCCTAGAAGACAACGATATATATAATAATACCACAAAGCCGGTTACGTCTATCAGCATAAATGTTAGCTGCTATCAGATCGGTCTTTGTTGCCATCTAGTGAGGGCTACGACTTTGAACGAACAATAGAAATCACAACGAGAATCCGTCTTGGTTCGATATCGAAACTGAATTGATGATTGTATATCGTGATGACAAATAAATAAGATACATGAAATTGATAGTTTTTACATATATAATTTCTGATTGTATTTTTGTTTTCTTTTTTTTAAACCATAGGCTGCACATCACAACAACATGGATAAACATTATTAGCTACTATTAAGCATACTGTAGTAAACACGTACAATAAAATACAATTTCATGACAGTATTTATGCAGTAAATTTGACCCAATTAATATTTTTGTGGAATTATGGTAGCTATATGAAGTAAAATGTTGGTTTCCCCATAAAATGTTACATGCTAATCATTATTATAACTTACATCTGCAAATTCCAACATTTTCACAGTGTTCAAACTTTTCCATATAGCCTAGGCTATTGTTAAAGAGCGTTTTATGCGCCAGTCAATTATTAAAATCTGAACATGATGCGGGATCATTCTAGTTTTATATACGTACAATAGGCCTACTTCTGTAATGTGACTTACTTGGGGTGATGCAATTCTTTGCTTGAAATGCTTTCAAGGGTGGGTTTGCTCAGACTTTTCCATGCCGTTCCGCTAATTAAGGCAATGATCATCAAACCATGCTTAAAATCCCACATAAAATAGGTTACTACTTAATGTGTTCACATCATTACACCTGGCCTTCCATAATCGTGTGTCCTCCTGTCGTGTAGATGAGCCAGCAGGAAGTCATAATTTCGACATTTTATCTCGTAATTATGACATAGTTAAGTCATAATTTCGACATTTTATCTCGTAATTTCGACTTTTTAAGTCATAATTTCGACTTTTTATCTCGTAATTTCGTTTTAGTAAGTCATAATTTCGACTTTTTATCTCGTAATTTCGATTTAGTAAATCATAATTTCGACTTTTAAAGTCATAATTTCGATTTAGTATGTCATAATTTCGACTTTTGGAGGCATTAATTTTTTTCTTACGTGGCGGAAATGGGCTTCCATAAGTATCTCATTATTACGAGAAAATAACTCATTATTACGAGAAACTTTCTCGAAATAATGACTTACTCCTAAAGAAAAAAAAAAAAAAAAAAAAAGACTTACTCGACGCATGCGCAGTGCATGAGTGGCGGCACGCTATCGACATCTGCTGGTCAAAGCCATGCAGGAACACCGCAAACATCGCTTGTTCTGTAATCTAAAACTGTATAATATATCATTAAATAACGATTTCAGATATATTTTCTGCATGTAGTCTTTTGTTACTCTGCCAGACAATGAAGTTCATGGCTTCAGATATAGAGGAATGTATTCCAACAAAAATCACACGCATTTTATGAAGAAATGAAAGCCATATAAACTTAACGAATAGACGTTCATTTCGATGATTTGTTAGTTTTTTATTAGCGGTCACTTTCCATATGCATCAAATGCATAAGCCCACAGTAGCCCAATCTCCTCTCGCTAGCACAAAGCATCATTGTTCGTTACCACAGCAACCGCTTGGTCTTCAGCATCCCACACCGCTTCTTGCAGGACATGTGAACGTGAAAAATGCTTAATGTGGCTTAAAGTACAATGCCTAATTCAGGATACAGTATTATTGATCGTGCATACAGGCAAGCATAAGAACCCAGAATCTGAACACAACACCCAAAGTTGCATGTTAAGCGTTTTCCTATAGAAAACCGTTATAGAAAATGCTGCATAAGAGTTGCTGTTTTGCGTTGCATTCATATTTTGGGTCCACCTGAATGTCTGTATATACAGTATGCATGATCATTAAGTTATGTACTGAATTTGGTTCAATCTGTCTTTGCACTTCAAGCCACGTTAAGCATTTTTCAGGTTAAGCGTTTGTCCTGCAAGAAGCGGTGTGGGATGCTGAAGAATTAACAAGACTACATGCAGATAATATATCTGAAACCGTTATTTAATGATATATTATACAGTTTTAGATTACAGAACAAGCGATGTTTGCGGTGTTCCTGCATGGCTTTGACCAGCAGATGTCGATAGCGTGCCGCTCATGTTCACTCATGCACTGCGCATGCGTCGAGTAAGTCTTTTTTTTTTTTTTTTTTTCTTTAGGAGCAACTCATTATTTCGAGAAAATAAGTCATTATTATGAGAAAGTTTCTCATTATTACGAGAAAATAAGTCATTATTATGAGAAAGTTTCTCATTATTATGAGAAAGTTTCTCATTATTACGAGAAAGTTTCTCATTATTACGAGAAAATAAGTCATTATTACGAGAAATTTTCTCATTATTACGAGAAACTAAGTCATTATTACGAGAAATTTTCTCATTATTATGAGAAAGTATCTCATTATTACGAGAAACTAAGTCATTATTAAGAGAAAGTTTCTCAATATAACGAGATACTAAGTCATAATTATGAGAAAGTATCTCATTATTATGACTTACATAATTATATATTTTCTTAAGGTGGCGGGAACTAACATTCAGATCCATTAATCAGAATGAATCCAGTCCGATTGAACCAAACAATGTACATGTAAACAAAGCCACTACTACTGCTTGTTGTATCACCAATAACCGTTGGAAATCACCTGCTCTTAATGAAACTGAGTGAGGCACAAACTGACAAAGAGAACATTTTCAGGCACACACCTAAACTGGTTAATCAATGTCTGCGGGTTTACTCAACAGTGGCATAAAGCCAGCATAATGAAGATGGAGATGTGGTGAAATCTAACACACCTGAATCAGCCTCAAGTTCTGTCAACATCAATGAATCCTGTGCATTTATTGTTGGCTTGTCCTGACAAAATGAGTGTGTTCATAAACGTAATAAAGCAGCATATACATATTTACATGTATTTCTTCACCATATTATTTTATCAAGAGTTATTCACAAATGAAAAAAAAATGAAAAAACAAGTGAATATGAAAAGAGCAAGTTTAGAGCTGGAATATAAAATAAAACGAACAAAAGTACAATCATCTTCACTTTATTAGCAGGTCATCCATGAGCAATGATTTATTCAAATATTTCCACCAAAACAGAATCAAAATCTAATATCAAAAGTAACAGTTCATATAAAATATACTCTATTTCATAAATGTTGTACTCAGTGACTGATGATGTAAGAAAATCTGAGGTGACTTTAATTAAAATACCAATCATAGAGATCATGAGCTTCTTTATATTCCTTGTGTCGTGCTACATGGTCACAGGCAGTGCAAATAGCCAGAACAAACTCTTGAGTCTGTACTATTATATGAGGACTTGGAGTGAGATGTTTCCTCCAGTTAAAGTACTTGCGATATGCATCTTCATCCTTGTCCAGCTGAAGCAGATATTCGGCTAGTGACTTTGCATCTGGGAAGTCATTGACATGAATGAAGGACTCAGCAGGAACAAAGTTTTCATAGTTTCTTCTCGGAGGACCCAACACCACAGGGACGGTACCTGCTGCGAGCGGCCCGTTTATCTTCTCAGTGATGTAGTCCTTGTGGATGGAGTTTTCAAAGGCAAGGTAAAATTTGCAGCTAGCCAGGGTTGGATAGTAGTCCTTATAATCAAGGAATCTTGCATAAGCCTTTCCAAACAAAGTCACTTGTATGTATTTGCTGAATTCTCTGTAAAAAGCGTTCCTTGCGTTGACACCAGTTACGGGATCGTTGTTACTTACAATCCAACACACCAGTTTGTCCTTTTTGGGAATCACAAAATCCTCATTAGGTTTCTTCCTGGTCATCAAGCGCATCCGTACAGGAATATCAGCATCCTGCCTGTAGCTGAGAGTGAGATTGAACAGGTTTTCCAGACCCGGTATCCTTTTGGTGTTGGTTGGCGACTCCAAATGCAACCAAATCCACCTCTGGAACGGAGGACGAGGAGATGGAGGAAGGTTGGACAGATCCCAGCTGAGAGCTCTGTGATAAACGATGACATTATCTGCATCGTTGTACAGAGCTCTATCATCCGTCAGATGACAATTATCAATATTGTAAAACTTTTTGCAGACACTGAAATCAAACCTATAATTTTCAGGCCAAACCCATAACAGAAGAACAGGTTTCTCCTCTGCTGTATCAGTAAGAGAGTTATTGCTCTTGGCAGAGTTGATTTGTGAATTTTGGTCTGGACTAAAAACTGGAAGTGGACAGTTGTGTGAAGGTGAGAGCCAGAAAAACACAACGCCCAGAGAGATGACACCTGCCAGCGTCATTATGATACCCAGACGCAACAGCGATGGGCCATTTGTGTTTGACATTTTTGACCTAAAGAGAATAGTTGAAGAAGGTTTATTCCCTTGTACAAAATAATTAAATGAAATTCTTCAATAACACTACTGTGGAATCAGTTCATATGTTTGTGAGAAGCCAAAGCTACACAAGTAAAAGTTAATCATTATCTTGTAATAAAATATAAAGTTGAAACTTTGACCATTTTAGTCTAATAAAAAAATATATTCAAATTATATTTTCTGAAACCAATACTTAACTCAATTCCTCACCTGATTAAAAGAGAAACAATCTGTAGTTTTGTGTCCCATATACAGCCAATGTCTGATGACTGACAGACAGAAACACAGAAGAGAATGTCTTCAAAACATGATTTCCTTCAAAACAAAGAAAAAATATTGGGTGTTCTTATGGTGTGTGAGGCCTGGAGGAAGTGTCTTGAGAGGAGATACGACACGAACCAAACACAATTCAGCATGCAATTATTAATATGACGCCACCCCTGCCTTAGATACGTCAACAGATCCAAACCAGTTTATCAACAATCACAAATACACAAAAGAAAGATACACGATACATATAAACATAATATACTAATAAAACAAACAGTGTTTTATTTTCAGGTACAATAGTTGTATTTAGCAGGAGCATTCAAGAAAATGAATGAACAAATATAAAAATAAAACACTATATATATCGATTCCTATTAAAGCAACTGTATTAAAGTTTTTCAGTCAAGAGTAGTGAGTGATTTTTCTCTTTGTTTTATTAACATTAAAGGAATAATTCACTCAAAAATAAAAAGTGTTTTATATTTATACCATCATTTACTCAAAAGTTGTTTTAAACCTGAATGAGTTTCTTTCTTCTGCTGAAAATAAATGCTATTTTGAAGAATGTGGAAGTCCACAGCGACTTAACCCTAACCCTATCAAATTCAGTGTGGACCGAACTGTTTGGTTACCCACATTCTTCAAAATAACTTCTTTTGTGTTCAGCACAAGAAAGAAAATAATACAGGTTCGGGACAACGTGAGTGAGTAAATAATGGCAGAAATTAAATTTTAGGGTGAACTATCCCTTTAATGACATTTGGAACAGCCTGTTTTGATAGTATTAGAGCTAAAGATAACTTTAGTAATCAGGCCCTATTTAACAGGTTTTATAGCTGCGTGCTTCGGGTGTACAGTGGTGTGAAAAAGTCTTGGCCCTCTTCCTGATTTTAATTCTTTTTTCATGTTTGTCACACTTTAATGTTTCAGATCATCAAACAAATTTAAATATTAATCAAAGATAACACAAGTAAACACAACATGCAGTTTTTAAATGAAGGGTCTTTTCATGAAGAGAAAACCCACAATCCAAACCCCCATGGCCCTGTGTGAAAAAGTGTTTGCCCCCTCCCCCCCATTAAAACATAACTGTGGTTTATCACACCTGAGTTCAGTTTCTCTAGCCACACCCAGGCCTGATTACTGCCACACCTGTTCACAATCAAGAAATCACTTAAAGGTGCCATAGAATGAAAAACTGTCTTTACCCTGGCATATTTAAATAATAACAGTTCTGTACATGGAAATGACATACAGTGAGCCTCAAACACCATAGTTTCCTCCTTCATATGTAAATCTCGTGATTAAAAAAGACCACTGAAAAACAGGCGAATCAGAACATAACACCGACTGTGACGCAACAGTCGGGATCACTACGCCCCCAACATTTGCATAAACCCGTCCTTGTTCTAAGCCGGCCGAACCATCAGAAGCTCTGCAGGTATTGTAAATAAACAAGCGCGGACAACAGCGAAAATAACAAAATAAATGTTATGTTCCAGGCCGTGCAGGGGGTGTGAAGTGCAGGGATGGGTTGGTGTCTGTATTCAGAAAGGCACAGAAAGCAAATAACGCGAGCCACTAAAGGGACATGGTTAGCTCATTGCTAGCGGTAGCCTGTTACAGTACATAAGATTTCACTCTCAGTAAGGAGAGATGAGGATGATGGCGAATGACTTACAGATCCTGAGCACCACTGACAAGCATCTGATCTTGTGAAATGTGTGGTAAGTACTGTTGCTCCATAATGTAAACATAGTTTGTGTGATCGCGTCTCTTGAAACTGAAACTATAACGCGATCGATGGATCGTTCAAAAGCAGTTTCAATGCCTCGCATATTAATAACGGCTCCCTGATGCCCGCGTTTTATATACAGTATAATTACCCGACGATATAACTGCGAGAGAAAATATTTAAATATATATTTTCCTCCCTGTGCGTCCTTCTTGCTGATGAGCCGTACTGTGAAACAGCCAATCAGAGCAGAGCTCAACATTGCGCAGCACTGTGAAACAGCCAATCAGAGCAGAGCTCATTATTATTCATGACCCTGCCAAATAAGCCAATAACAGACCGTTTCATTCTAGGGAGAAATCCTAAGGTTGTAAATGGACATGTAAAATCGTTTCTGGAGATTTTTTGCCCTTACTTAAGCCACATACCTTCTGTGTAGATATCAGAGAACAATTTAAAATACTGTATCAATGCATTCTATGGCACCTTTAAATAGGACCTGCCTGACAAAGTGAAGTAGACCAAAAGATCCTCAAAAGCTACACAGCATATTGAGATCCAAAGAAATTCAGGAACAAATGAGAAAGAAAGTAATTGAGATCTGTCAGTCTGGAAAAGGTTATAAAGCCATTTCTAAAGCTTTGGGACTCCAGCGAACCACAGTGAGAGCCATTATCCACAAATGGAGAAAACATGGAACAGTGGTGAACCTTCCCAGGAGTGGCCGGCCGACCCAAATTACCCCAAGAGCGCAGCAACGACTCATCCAAGAGGTCACAAAAGACCCCACAACAACATCTAAAGAACTGCAGGCCTCACTTGCCTCAGTTAAGGTCAGTGTTCATGACTCCACCATAAGAAAGAGACTGGGCAAAAATGGCCTGCATGGCAGAGATCCAAGACGAAAACCGCTGCTGAGCAAAAAGAACATAAAGACTCGTCTCAGTTTTGCCAGAAAACATCTTGATGATCCCCAAGACTTTTGGGAAAATACTCTGTGGACTGACGTGACAAAAGTTGAACTTTTTGGAAGGTGTGTGTCCCATTACATCTGGCGAAAAAAAGTAACACAGCATTTCGGAAAAAGAACATCATACCAACAGTAAAATATGGTGGTGGTAGTGTGATGGTCTGGGGCTGTTATGCTGCTTCAGGACCTGGAAGACTTGCTGTGATAAATGCAAACATGAATTCAGCTGTCTACCAAAAAATCCTGAAGGACAATGTCCGGCCATCTGTTCGTGACCTCAAGCTGAAGCGAACTTGGGTTCTGCAGCAGGACAATGATCCAAAACACATGATCCAAAACAACAAAATGAAGACTTTGGAGTGGCCTAGTCAAAGTCCTGACCTGAATCCTATTGAGATGCTGTGGCATGACCTTAAAAAGGCGGTTCATGCTCGAAAACCCTCCAATGTGGCTGAATTACAACAATTCTGCCAAGATGAGTGGGCCAAAACTCCTCCACAGCGCTGTAACAGACTCATTGCAAGTTATCGCAAACGCTTGATTGCAGTTGTTGCTGCTAAGGGTGGCCCAACCAGTTATTAGGTTTAGGGGGCAAGCACTTTTTCACACAGGGCCATGTGGGTATGGATTTTGTTTTCCCTTCATAATAAAAAACTTCATTAAAAACTGTATGTTGTGTTTACTTGTGTTATCTTTGATTAATATTTAAATTTGTTTGATGATCTGAAACATTAAAGTGTGATAAACAATCAGGAAGGGGGCCAACACTTTTTCACACCACTGTACATGGTAAGAAAAAGTGCACCTCAGAACAGCACATGAATGAAACGTTTAACCAATAAGACTTTAAAGCACATGCAAATAATGTACTTTTGTGACTGCGAATAAGTGCAGTGTCCCGTGAGAGTAACTCTACTGCTGAATTAACACTGATGTGAATGTATGTGGCGTTGTACAGTAGGGGTCTGTGTACGTTTTAATAGTTTGTTTTTCAATTTGAAATTAAATAGGCAGAATCGAGAAAACAGAGATTTTGGCTCGATATTCGTTTTTTTGTTTCACAGGTAGGAAACGGATAAACGACTTCAAAATTCGTTTTCCTCTTGTGGGCAGTTGTGACATGCCCCTTTCCACCGATTGGCCAACCAAATCTGAGCCCGTGACGTCATCCTCAGTACGCTCAGCAAAATAATAGTCCTCTGCTGGTCAAATGATCTCTTTTTCATAGGCAAATGTTGTTGGCTTGGTCCCTCATTTTTAAACACAATTTTACACCTCACTCATATCTAATCTGGAATAAAAAGAATCTACTGTATAAACACAATTCTCTTTTTTTTGAAAATTGGTTTAAAAATTGTATTATTTTTGTGTCTCAACTTTTCAATCAAAATGGTTCAATCTGTAATTACTCTGAGGTTTTAGCTAAGCATGGAATTTCTGGTAGTCCGAAAGAGTTTGCAATTGTTGCAGTGCCACATGGAGTTCTCATGCTTTTTAGAGATCTTTCTTTTCCAATAATGAATAAATACTGAATAAATAAATGAATGAATGAACGAATAAATAAATACATTTTAAATAATACAAATGTTTAAAAAACGGTCTGATAAAACGAAAATGACTTCAAATGTTCAGTAATATAGAATGTAGAATTTCCAAATAATATGAAAATAACTGTCTGTTGAGAAATAACCAAATAAAAGCCTTTCATGAACTTGCATATAACCATATTTATCTGTAAATTCGCATAGTTATAAAAAGAAAACTCAGTTTCTACAAAAACGTTTCACTTTTGATTAACAGTACACCACTCCAGAATGTCATTTGCCCAATGTCAGGACTGTCTGATTTTCTATTACAATATAAAAGCCCTCCAAAATCTCATATATGACCAGTTTTGTCTTTGATTTTAGGTAGCTCTAAATAGGAAATTCCCTGTTTCCACAGAACAATTTCAATTCAGATTGACAGTCCACTACCCCAGGGTGTAAGCCTTAAGAAGGTTTTTTTTTTTAGCAATCTTTTATTTTTAATTACAATATAAATAGTTTTGCTCTCAAACACAGTACGTTTGATTGAATAAAAGAGACACAAAAAAACTCCATAAAATTTGTGCAATGAGCGCATGTCAAAAAAAAAAAAAAAAAATTAAGATTTGAAGCTTGTAACATATAAACGCGCACATCAACCCAATCACTTTATTTAGCGATCATGTAAACACTAAATTGAGATCCATTAATCAGAATGAATTCAGTCCGATTGAACCAAAAAATGTGCATGTAAACAAAGCCACTACTACTGCTTGTCCAATAACCGTTGGAAATCACCTGCTCTTAATGAAACTGAGTGAGGCACAGCCTGATTTGTTCTGCGAGACAAATGACAAAGAGAAATATAGCTGCAAGCAGCGATGACGGGCCCAAGCCGTCAGCATACGCCACCCCGGTGGCATCGATAAAACGGTGCCCAGCGAGCACAAGCATCACAGTAACCCTCTGGCAGTTTGGTTTTAAGGGATACGGCAATTAAAGGGTTAATCCAAACCATCAACTCTGTGAAACACACACACACACAGAACAACATATAAAACTTTAAATTCTGTGAAAATATATTTTTCATTGGTAGTTGATGTTAGTTAATGCATTTACTAATTCTAACAAATGAGAAATTATTAGTTACCAAAGCTTTTAATGATTTATAAGCATTTTTTAATGATCTATTTTTCCATTAACTAACATGAATAATTTTTACTAACACAAATGAATAAAGTAAAAAATATATTGTTAATATTTAATGTTATTTGTGAATTAACCAATGTTAAAAACAACATTATTTAACTGTTGTTAATTTACATCATTAATAAATATATACCATTTAATGTTTATCAAAATCAATTCCAAAATGTGTTAATATATTATTACATTTTAATGTTTTATCTTTTGAACATGACTATTTTTCTAATATTAAAAATATTTTGTTCATTGTTAGTTCATTGTAAGTTCATACTATCAATGAAGAATTAACATGCTGTAAAAATATATCTTTCATTGTTAGTTCATGTTAATTAATGCATTCCCTACTGTTAACAAATGAGACTGAATTATAAAGTGTTATCAAAACCTTTAATGCTTTAAGCATTTTTTAAGGATTTTATTGAGAAGTTTAAACATACCCTCTCTCTCTCTCTCTCTCTCTCTCTCTCTCTCCCCCTCCACACTCACTGAACTCACACAGTCAGTCACTCACCCAGTCACCTACCGCACACATTAGAAGCACAGTGACAGGATATCTCTGATAAGTTTAAAAATTCTCTTCTCGCCATAGTGTACTGTAAATTCATGGAATTAATCACATATCCTCAGACTGTCTTGTTCTGTGTTTGGT
The DNA here is from genome assembly GCF_936440315.1 of Barbus barbus. Taxonomy (NCBI): domain Eukaryota; kingdom Metazoa; phylum Chordata; class Actinopteri; order Cypriniformes; family Cyprinidae; genus Barbus; species Barbus barbus. The sequence goes on along the minus strand of NC_136756.1, from coordinate 28,097,167 downwards.
GTGAATTTGTGGTTTCTGCTTGGAGGTGTATGAATTTGTTTACAGCCCGTTTTGAAAAAAAAAAAACACATAAAAAAAAAAAAGCAGACTTCCTGTTGGTCGTAGCTAATGTCTGTAAATTAGAAAGTTGTCCGGCTTAATGTGAACAATTTATGTACCAAGTTTGGTGTCTGTAGCTAACATTATATATATATATAATCATTCATAATTATATTCCATTTAATGTTGATCAATATTAATTCCAAAATGTGTTAATATATTATTAAATTTTAAAGTTTCTCTTTTGAACATGACTATTTTTCTAATATTAAAAATATTGTTCATTGTTAGTTCATTGTAAGTTCATACTATCAATGAAGAATTAACATGCTGTAAAAAATTATATTTTTCATTGTTAGTTCATGTTAATTAATGCATTCCCTACTGTTAACAAATGAGACTTAATTATAAAGTGTAATGAAAACCTTTAATGCTTTATAAGCATTTTTTAAAGATTTAAAAAAAACAGACCCTCTCTCTCTTTCTCTCTCTCACCCAGCTCCTCAATCCACACAGTCACTCACACAGTCACTCACACCCCACCCCACCCCCACCCCCTCACTCAGCTGCAGGCTGACAGGGAACTCTCACTCATAGAAGCATTGTAACAAAACATTAAATTTTCTCCTCTGCATAGTGTATTGTAAATTCATGAAATTAATCACATATCCTCAGACTGTATTGTTCTGTGTATGTAATTTTTTATGAAGTGTTTGGAAGCTGCTCTTAAAAGATAAAAAAAAAAAAAATCTCTTTTTTACTGTAACTTTAATAAATTGCCATTAAATCATCGTTCAAGATATCCTAAATCCGTCCGCAATTTAGCATCTTCAGTATTTTGGCATCATGAGAAAAAATGTTTGGTGTGATTTACGTGTTTCTGCTTTGAGGAGTATGAATTTGTTTACAGCCCGTTTTAAAAAAAAACCCACATTAAAATAAATATAGCCGACGTCCTGTTGGTCGTAGCTAATGACTGTAAATTAGAAAGTTGTCCGGATTAATAAGAACAATTTATGTACAGAGTTTGGTGTCTGTAGCTAAAACGAACCCCCCCCATTTTTGACAAAAGGTGGCGCTATAGAGTGCCTCTTCCACGCCCGTTTATGAGCTTTTTCCAGTGTCTAACTATCATTAATACTCATATGTGTGTTGAGTTTCATGACATTCTAAACATGTTATCTGCCTCAAAATCACCAGAAACGAATTTTCAACTTTGACACGTTGCCATGGCAACATAATTTTAGATATCAATATTCCCTTCACAGTTTTACATCGGCCGTGTTTTGACATTATTCTGGTGAAGTTTGAAGCAAATCGAGTAAAAAGAAGATGCTGAATTCAAAGCATTTTGAAAACGACACACTTCCTGCAGCCAGTTGGTGGCGCTATAACTTTCAGTCATAATAGTCACATCTATCCGATCGGCATCATACAACGAACAAATCACTGAAGTTTGATCTACATCATACAATGTATGTGGACGTTATTACGCATTTCCTGGGTCTCATTTTTCGCCATAACTTCATCGCCTCGCCACGGGCAAACCGTTCGACATATCAAAAATATCTTCGCAATTTAGCGTCCCCAATGTCTTGAGATCATGTTCACCGAGTTTGGTGGCAATCGTATGGAAATCCTCAGAGGAGTATATCAAATTCCAGAGCATGCGCTTTTTAAACAGCCCTGAATAGCCGACTTCCTGTTGGGCGGAGCCTAAGACATGCAGCGTGAAAGTTGTTCAGCTCAATGAGTTCTATATGTGTACCGAGTTTCATATGAATACGTGCAAGTATGTGTGAGCTATACATCAAGTTTTCTGACAATTTTCCAGGGGGCGCCGTAGAGCCCCTGTGCCACGCCCGGGTCCCAGCCTCAGCGGCGTCCTAATGGCCGCAGGTTCCAATGTGCGTGCCAATTTTCAAGAGTTTTCGGGCACGTTAAGGCCCCCAAAAGTACCCGGATAGTCGAAATAAAAAATAAATATAGCTGCGAGCAGCGATGACGGGCCCAAGCCGCCAGTGCATATGCCACCCCGGTGGCATCGATAAAACGGTGCCCAGCGAGCACACACAATACAGTAACCCTCTGGCAGTTTGGTTTTAAGGGATACGGCAATTAAAGGGTTAATCCAAACCATCAACTCTGTGAAACACACACACACACAGAACAACATATAAAACTTTAAATTCTGTGAAAATATATTTTTCATTGGTAGTTGATGTTAGTTAATGCATTTACTAATGCTAACAAATGAGAAATTATTATAGTTACCAAAGCTTTTAATGATTTATAAGCATTTTTTTTATGATTTATTTTTCCATTAACTAACATGAATAATTTTTACTAACACAAATAAAGTAAAAAATATATTGTTAATATTTAATGTTATTTGTGAATTAACCAATGTTAAAAAACAACATTATTTAACTGTTGTTAGTTAACATCAACAATAATTATATACCATTTAATGGTGATCAATATTAATTCCAAAATGAGTTAATATATTATTACATTTTAAAGTTTTATCTTTTGAGCATGACTATTTTTCTAATATTAAAAATATTATGTTCATTGTTAGCTCATTGTAAGTTCATACTATCAATGAAGAATTAACATGCTGTAAAAAATATATTTTTCATTGTTAGTTCATATTAATTAATGCATTCCCTACTGTTAACAATTGAGACTTAATTATAAAGTGTTATCAAAACCTTTAATGCTTTATAAGCATTTTTTAAGGATTTTATTGAGAAGTTTAAACAGACCCTCTCTCTCTCTCTCTCTCTCTCTCTTTCTTTCTCTCTCTCTCCCCCTCCACACTCACTGAACTCACACAGTCACTCACACCCCACCCCTCACTCAGAAGCAGTGACAGGGAGCTCTCACTCAGCAGCAGCTCTGATAGTTTTTTAATTTTCTCCTCTGCATAGTGTATTGTAAATTCATGAAATTAATCACATATCCTCAGACTGTATTGTTCTGTGTATGTAATTTTAATGTCATTATGATAAAACGGTGCCCAGCGAGCACAAGCATTACAGTAACCCTCTGGCAGTTTGGTTTTAAGGGATACGGCAATTAAAGGGTTAATCCAAACCATCAACTCTGTGAAACACACACACACACAGAACAACATATAAAACTTTAAATTCTGTGAAAATATATTTTTCATTGGTAGTTGATGTTAGTTAATGCATTTACTAATGCTAACAAATGAGAAATTATTATAGTTACCAAAGGTTTTAATGATTTATTTTTCCATTAACTAACATGAATATTTTTTTCTAACACAAATGAATAAAGTAAAAAATATATTGTTAATATTTAATGTTATTTGTGAATTAACCAATGTTAAAAAACAACATTATTTAACTGTTGTTAATTTACATCATTAATAAATATATACCATTTAATGTTGATCAAAATCAATTCCAAAATGTGTTAATATATTATTACATTTTAAAGTTTTATCTTTTGAACATGACTATTTTTCTAATATTAAAAATATTTTGTTCATTGTTAGTTCGTTGTAAGTTCATACTATCAATGAAGAATTAACATGCTGTAAAATATATATTTTTCATTGTTAGTTCATGTTAATTAATGCATTCCCTACTGTTAACAAATGAGACTTAATTATAAAGTGTTATCAAAACCTTTAATGCTTTATAAGCATTTTTTAAGGATTTTATTGAGAAGTTTAAACAGACCCTCTCTCTCTCTCTCTCTCCCCCTCCACACTCACTGAACTCACACAGTCAGTCACTCACCCAGTCACCCACCGCACACATTAGAAGCAGTGACAGGAGAACTCTGATAAGTTTTAAATTTTCTCCTCTCCATAGTGTATTGTAAATTCATGAAATTAATCACATATCCTCAGACTGTATTGTTCTGTGTATGTAATTTTTTATGAAGTGTTTGGAAGCTGCTCTTAAAAGATAAAAAAAAAAAAGTTCTCTTTTTTCTGTAACTTTAATAAATTGCCATTAAATCATCGTTCAAGATATCCTAAATCCGTCCGCAATTTAGCATCTTCAGTATTTTGGCATCATGAGAAAAAATGTTTGGTGTGATTTCTGTGTTTCTGCTTGAAGGAGTATGAATTTGTTTACAGCCTGTTTAAAAAAAACCCACATTAAAATAAATATAGCCGACTTCCTGTTGGTCGTAGCTAATGACTGTAAATTAGAAAGTTGTCCGGATTAATAAGAACAATTTATGTACCGAGTTTGGTGTCTGTAGCTATCATTATATATATATATATATAAACATTAATAATTATATACCATTTAATGTTGTTCAATATTAATTCCAAAATGTGTTAATATATTATTAAATTTTAAAGTTTATCTTTTGAACATGACTATTTTTCTAACATTAAAAAGATTAATAAATGCTTTAAAAAAAAATTGTTCTTTGTTAGTTCATACTATCCTGGAAGAATTAACATGCTGTAAAAATATATTTTTCATTGTTAGTTCACGTTAATTAATGCATTTCCTAATGTTAAGAAATGAGACCTTATTATAAAGTGTTATCAAAACCTTTAATGCTTTATAAGCATTTTTTAAGGATTTTATTGAGAAGTTTAAACAGACCCTCTCTCTCTCTCTCTTTCTCTCCCCCTCCCCCTCCACACTCACTAAACTCACACAGTCAGTCACCCACCCAGTCACCCACCGCACACATTAGAAGCACAGAGACAGGAGAACTCTGATAAGTTTGAAAATTTTCTTTTCGCCATAGTGTATTGTAAATTCATGAAATAATCACATATCCTCAGACTGTCTTGTTCTGTGTATGTAATTTTTTATGAAGTGTTTGGAAGCTGCTCTTAAAAGATAAAAAAAAAAAGTGTTCTTTTTTACTGTAACTTTAATAAATTGCCATTAAATCATCGTTCAAGATATCCTAAATCCGTCCGCAATTTAGCATCATCAGTATTTTGGCATCATGACAAAAAATGTTTGGTGTGATTTCCGTGTTTCTGATTGGAGGAGTATGAATTTGTTTACAGCCCGTTTAAAAAAAAAACACACACATTAAAATAAATATAGCCGACTTCCTGTTGGTCGTAGCTAATGACTGTAAATTAGAAAGTTGTCCGGATTAATAAGAACAATTTATATACCGAGTTTGGTGTCTGTAGCTATCATATATATATATATATATATATACAAATTAATAATTATATACCATTTAATGTTGATCAATATTAATTCCAAAATGTGTTAATATATTATTAAATTTTAAAGTTTATCTTTTGAACATGACTATTTTTCTAACATTAAAAAGATTAATAAATGCTTTAAAAAAAATTGCTCTTTGTTATTTCATACTATCATGGAAGAATTAACATGCTGTAAAAATATATTTTTCATTGTTAGTTCACGTTAATTAATGCATTTCCTAATGTTAAGAAATGAGACCTTATTATAAAGTGTTATCAAAATCTTTAATGATTTATAAGCATTTTTTTAAGATTTTAAAAAACAGACCCTCTCTCTCTTTCTCTCTCTCACCCAGCTCCTCAATCCACACAGTCACTCACACAGTCACTCACACCCCACCCCACCCCACCCCTCACTCAGCTGCAGGCTGACAGGGATCTCTCACTCAGAAGCAGTCTAAGGCTCTCTGATAGTTTTTAAATTTTCTCCTAAGCATAGTGTATTGTAAATTCATGAAATTAATCACATATCCTCAGACTGTATTGTTCTGTGTATGTAATTTTTTATGAAGTGTTTGGAAGCTGCTCTTAAAAGATAAAAAAAAAAAAAAATTATCTTTTTTACTGTAACTTTAATAAATTGCCATTAAATCATCGTTCAAGATATCCTAAATCCGTCCGCAATTTAGCATCTTCAGTATTTTGGCATCATGATAAAAAATGTTTGGTGTGATTTCCGTGTTTCTGCTTGGAGGAGTATTAATTTGTTTACAGCCCGTTTTTAAAAAAAACCCACATTAAAATAAATATAGCCGACTTCCTGTTGGTCGTAGCTAATGACTGTAAATTAGAAAATTGTCCGGATTAATAAGAACAATTTATGTACCGAGTTTGGTGTCTGTAGCTAAAACTAACCCCCTCATTTTTGACAAAAGGTGGCGCTATAGAGTGTCTCTTCCACGCCCGTTTATGAGCTTTTTCCAGTGTCTAACTATCATTAATACTGATATGTGTGTTGAGTTTCATGACATTCTAAACATGTTATCTGCCTCAAAATCACCAGAAACGAATTTTCAACTTTGACACGTTGCCATGGCAACATAATTTTAGATATCAATATTCCCTTCACAGTTTTACATCGGCCGTGTTTTGACATTATTCTGGTGAAGTTTGAAGCAAATCGAGGTAAAAGAAGATGCTGAATTCAAAGCATTTTGAAAACGACACACTTCCTGCAGCCAGTTGGTGGCGCTATAACTTTCAGTCATAATAGTCACATCTATCCGATCGGCATCATACAACGAACAAATCACTGAAGTTTGATATACATCATACAATGTATGTGGACGTTATTAGGCATTTCCTGGGTCTCATTTTTCGCCATAACTTCATCGCCTCGCCACGGGCAAACCGTTCGACATATCAAAAATATCTTCGCAATTTAGCGTCCCCAATGTCTTGAGATCATGTTCACCTAGTTTGGTGGCAATCGTATGGAAATCCTCAGAGGAGTATATCAAATTCCAGAGCATGCGCTTTTTAAACAGCCCTGAATAGCCGACTTCCTGTTGGGCGGAGCCTATGACATGCTGCGCGGAAGTTGTTCGGCTCAATGAGTTCTATATGTGTACCGAGTTTCATATGAATACGTGCAAGTATGTGTGAGCTATACATCAAGCTTTCTGACAATTTTCCAGGGGGCGCCGTAGAGCCCCTGTGCCACGCCCGGGTCCCAGCCTCAGCGGCGTCCTAATGGCCGCAGGTTCCAACGTGCGTGCCAATTTTCGAGAGTTTTCGGGCACGTTAAGGCCCCCAAAAGTGCCCGGATGATTGAAATAAAAAATAAAAAAAAAAAAAAAAAAAAAAAAAAAAAAAAAAAAAAATAATAATCCTTAGAAGAACAATAGGGCCCTGCGCCTTACTGGCTTGGGCCCTAATAAAAAAAAAAATAATAATCCTTAGAAGAACAATAGGGCCCTGCGCCTTACTGGCTTGGGCCCTAAAAATTTCAGGCACACATCTAAATCGGGGAAGTCGTGGCCTAATGGTTAGAGAGTCGGACTCGTAATCGAAAGGTTGCGGGTTCGAGTCTCGGGCCGGCAGGGATTGTAGGTGGGGGGAGTGAATGTCCAGCGCTCTCTCCACCCTCAATACCACGACTGAGGTGCCCTTGAGCAAGGCACCGAACCCCCAATTGCTCCCCGGTCTGGGGAGTGCAGCCATGCTGTGCTGCCCACTGCTCCGGGTGTGTGTTCACGGTGTGTGTGTGTGTGTGTGTGTGTGTGTGTATTTGTTCACTACTCACTGCTGTGTGTGTGCACTTGGATGGGTTAAACGCAGAGCACCAATTTCGAGTATGGGTCACCATACTTGACAATACGTCACGACTTTAAACTGGTTAATCAATGTCTGCGGGTTTACTCAACAGTGGCGTAAAGCCAGCATAATGAAGATGGAGATGTGGTGAAATCTAACACACCTGAATCAGCCTCAAGTTCTGTCAACATCAATGAATCCTGTGCATTTATTATTGGCTTGTCCTGACAAAATGAGTGTGTTCATAAACGTAATAAAGCAGCATATACATATTTACATGTATTTCTTCACCATATTATTTTATCAATAGTTATCCACAAATGAAAAAAAAACAAAAAAACAAGCGAATATGAAAAGAGCAAGTTTAGAGCTGGAATATAAAATAAAATAAACAAAAGTACAATCATCTTCACTTTATTAGCAGGTCATCCATGAGCAATGATTTATTAAAATATTTCCACCAAAACAGAATCAAAATCTAATATCAAAAGTAACAGTTCATATAAAATATACTCTATTTCATAAACGTTGTAGTCAGTAACTGATGATGTAAGAAAATCTGAGGTGACTTTAATTAAAATACCAATCATAGAGATCATGAGCTTCTTTATATTCCTTGTGTCGTGCTACATGGTCACAGGCAGTGCAAATAGCCAGAACAAACTCTTGAGTCTGCAATATTAAATGAGGACTTGGAGTGAGATGTTTCCTCCAGTTAAAGTACTTGCGATATGCATCTTCATCCTTGTCCAGCTGAAGCAGATATTCGGCTAGTGACTTTGCATCTGGGAAGTCATTGACATGAATGAAGGACTCAGCAGGAACAAAGTTTTCATAGTTTCTTCTCGGAGGACCCAACACCACAGGGACGGTACCTGCTGCGAGCGGCCCGTTTATCTTCTCAGTGATGTAGTCCTTGTGGATGGAGTTTTCAAAGGCAAGGTAAAATTTGCATCTAGCCAGGGTTGGATAGTAATCTGAAGAAGAACCACTTGTCTCCAGCCATCCTGGTGAACTTCTACCGGTGTGTGATCGAAAGCATCCTGACCAACTGTATCACAGTCTGGTATGGGAACTGCTCAGTTGCTGACCGCAAGGCACTGCAGAGGGTGGTGAAAACTGCCCAACGCATCACAGGGACACCACTTCCTACCATTGAGGACGTCCAGAGAAAATGCTGTTTACGTCGAGCTCGCGGCATTCTTAAGCACTCCTCTCACCCTGACCATAGACTGTTTAACTTACTGCCCTCTGGGAGGCACTTCAGGAGCCTCCGAACAAATACCAGCAGACTCAGGAACAACTTTTTCCCTACAGCTGTCTCCCTACTGAACTCTGCCCGATGATACCCCCTCACACACCACTACAAACTCTTCACCCCTCCCCATCACTAAATCGGTTAAAAAAGCTTATTCATATCCATTTGTAATTATGTTCATAGTTTTTGCTCATAGTGTACAGACATTTACTGCATAATCCATCTGTATAGTATGTTCATATCACCCATCTGTATATCATACTGATAGTATTTAAAAATGTGTAAATTATGTCCATAACACTGCCTTATCTGTATATTTCTGTACATATGTAACATATTGTAGGCACTGTATATCCTGTACCTCTGCTTATTGCACTTCAGTTCTGGTTAGATGCTAACTGCATTTTGTTGCCCTGTACCTTACATGTGCAATGACAATAAAGTTGAATCTAATCTAATCTAATCATTATAATCAAGGAACCTTGCATAAGCCTTTCCAAACAAAGTCAGTTGTATGTATTTGCTAAATTCTCTGTAAAAAGCGTTCCTTGTATCGACACCAGTTACGAGATCGTTGTTACTTACAATCCAACACACCAGTTTGTCCTTTTTGGGAATCACAAAATCCTCATTAGGTTTCTTCCTGGTCATCAAGCGCATCCGTACAGGAATATCAGCATCCTGCCTGTAGCTGAGAGTGAGATTGAACAGGTTTTCCAGACCCGGTATCCTTTTGGTGTTGGTTGGCGACTCCAAATGCAACCAAATCCACCTCTGGAACGGAGGACGAGGAGATGGAGGAAGGTTGGACAGATCCCAGCTGAGAGCTCTGTGATAAACGATGACATTATCTGCATCGTTGTACAGAGCTCTATCATCCGTCAGATGACAATTATCAATATTGTAAAACTTTTTGCAGACACTGAAATCAAATCTATAATTTTCAGGCCAAACCCATAACAGAACTATAGGTTTCTCCTCTGCTGTATCAGTAAGAGAGTTATTGCTCTTGGCAGAGTTGATTTGTGAATTTTGTTCTGGTCTAAAAACTGGAAGTGGACAGTTGTTTGAAGGTGAGAACCAGGAAAACACAACGCCCAGAGAGATGACACCTGCCAGCCTCACTATGATACCCAGACGCAACAGCGATGGACCATTTGTGTTTGACATTTTTGACCTAAAGAGAATAGTTGAAGATGGTTTATTCCCTTGTACAAAAGAATTAAATGAAATTCTTCAATAACACTACTGTGGAATCAGTTCATATGTTTGTGAGAAGCAAAAGCTACACAAGTAAAAGTTCATCATTATCTTGTAATAAAATATAAAGTTGAAACTTTGACCATTTCAGTCTAATAAAAAATATATATTCAAATTATTGTAAGTTGTAATTTAATAAAATTAAATAAAATTGTAATGAATTTGTAAGTAAATGTAATTAACATCTAAATAAATTCACAAGAGCAAGTATATTGTTTGCACATGTTTATTTACATTAAAGGCAAAATAACTGAAATAATAAGAGCACAAGTATAGATCTGGAACTTCTTTAAGTCTGTCTAAATATGTAGGAATTGCAATGTCTTCTGGTCCATATCCTTTCCTTAGGAAGGTGTGCTAGACACTGATTAATGTCTCGTTTGGCTCTCAGCGAAGGCAGTCGCATTTTTTCTCTCTCTCCCCAAGACAAAACAATCTTATCTTCTTTCGGCTTTCTCATAACAGCTCCACCTCGGACAAGGTCGTGCTGGAAAACAACGCGGGAAGAGCACTGCAGCGCGACGCTCTCACATTACTTCCTTCCCCGTTCCACAGACACCTGCGGATTGTTGACTCTGTCTGGGTCCTGATCAAGGCTGTCTCCATAGCAACGTGCTGTGTCGCTATCACATTCTGCGGACTGAGACAACTTGATTTGTATGCCAGCGTGGCGGCTCTACAGGCACATACACAGATATGCATTCACCTCCTAACCTCGATCCCTCACCTTCGCCGGGTCCGACCGGCGCCGAGAATGGCTGCAGGACCGGATGGCTGCTTGACGGAACTGGATTACCCCCCCTGTTGCAGTCGTGTGACTTGTTGTTGATTGACTATGTGCTTTTTGTTGCTGGGGTGTTTTTTCTGTTCTCACACTGTACTCTCATAAGAATATAGTCTGTGAATTATTTTTTTTCTCCCCCCTCTCCTCATGTCAAGCTGTATCTCTTCCTATAATACCTGCATTTCACTGCTGGTTATACTCTGTATGATTATGTATGTGACAAATAAAATTACTTACTTATGTAACATAAAAATACTATACATATTTATATATTTTGCTATTGTATTGTGGAGTGACACTTTCATAAACTTTTCTATGCTACTCTGATTATATATTGTTAAATATTACAATATCATAGCACAACAACAGTGATCAGCAATAATGATAAGCCTAATACTCACAATAAAAATAATAAAGTCATATAGATCATAACACAGTCTCGGAGGTAAGAAGTGTATTATCCTTCACCTGAAATTTCTTTTCATCTTGAAATGCGAGGCAAATGTTGGATCACAATAATTAGGAACCACAGTTCCACAAATCCCTTCACTCGATTGGAATGTTCTCTTTTATTCTGGATGGCAAGGGCAGTGACTGTAACATCGAGCGTATTTTGCCGTGTTAAAAATTTATTTATACCGATTTTATCAGGCTCTGAAAATTCTTCAAAAAGAACACACAGAGTGGCCTTTTCAGCTGCCATAGTTGCAACACTTGCATCATCAGAACAGGGTGTTCAACGCATCACCGTTTCCGTTTTGCACCGTTTTTTCGGGGCTGAATGCAGCCCTGCTCTTTGATCACCCCCTGGTGGCTGGCTGCAGTACAGGTCATAAACGAATGGGACTTGAGTCATAACAAAAAAATGAATTACATTTCCAATACAATTTTCCAAAATATGATTTTGGACATTTAAGGTAGTTGTTATCACGCTGATATATGTTCAATTGTTCGTTTTTGTGGTAAGTTTGATTTTAGCTATAAAAACGGGTCATTATGGTTGATTGGGTCTGCGGGAGTTTGGGCGCGAGTTTGATTCCGCGGCTCCACCCCACGACTCTACTGCACAGATTCGGGCTCCAAACGAATCTCTACTGCGCAAACTCTGGCTCCAAACGAATCTCTACTGCGCAGACTCGGGCTCCAAATGACGTCATTTACTCATGATGGCAGCAGCCATACTGAGATGTTTTGGCTTTACTTTTCTATAGTGGAAGGAAGCGGAGACGCGTCGTCCATCTTTTTTTACAGACTATGGTTTCAAGACGATCTGATGTTGCATTACATAATAAAAGCCCTCCCAATCTCACATTATACTTGTTCTGCCTGTGATTTTGGATAGCTCTAAAAAGGAAACTCCCTATTTCCACAGACCAGTTTCAATTCAGATTATTAGTTTATTATTTTTGGTTTTTGTATTGATTTTTTTTTAAACAGTGGCAGTTTCTAGCTTTAATTTTTCTAACATAATATTTTTTTATGGGTCCAAAATCACCTTGAGTGTGCATTATTTTCTAAGAGTTCAATGGCCTGTCATCAATTATTCCTTGCATAATGTAATTTATTGTAATTAATGTAACTATAAATGCATTCAAAAATAAAACATGTATGAGTTGGCTGTGACTTGTGGAAAGTATATGTAGGCCCTTTATACACAGCGTGTGCCATTGTACAGACTAGGTTTATCCTTCACAGCCTCATTTTCATCCAAGAAAAAAATCTTGTCCTTTGGTGTCCATTAATTTTTTGTTTGTTTTTTTTAACCGAGAAATTAAAATATGGTTTCTTCGTTACACTGATGAACAGAATAGGTAGACACAAACTAATTTTGATTAGGCCTGTTCAAAATTCATATTTCATAAAAAAATGTAAAAATTATATTTTTATTGTGATAAAAGGTGTATTTTCTGCTCTTAAGGTTGTATTCACCAAGATACCTATTCCTTTACCCCCACCCTTGACGTTATACATTTACTTTAATGAAGAATAAAGTCAAGTCCCGCCGTTTAATTTTTCACATTCTAAAACTTGTTTCACTCTGAAATATGTCACAATACATACCCTAAATCAGGGGTCGGCAAGTAAGTTTGGCATCAGGCCAAAAAAAAATTTGCCACTAGATGGAGGGCCAGAACATAGTCAAAGGATAATTTAAGAAATTAATTGATGAAAAATGCAACAAGAATTGCCTGTGACATACTGGTATTTATTCCTGCAAAGTCTGCAAAACCTGCATTAAGAACTGTTAAAAGATGGACTAATGAAACAGAGTGGGATTTACAAGCCTGTTTCTCATTGGACTGTTTTTGAAGCTGCTGCCACCAATCTGGACGAGCTCACAGAGACTGTAACATCTTATATCAGTTTCTGTGAGGATATGTGCATTCCTACCAGGACTCATTTAACCTACAACAATGACAAGCCATGGTTCACTGCAAAACTCAGACAGCTATATCAGGCCAAAGAAGATGCTGACAGAAAAGGGGATAAAGTCTTGTATAAACAGGCCAAATACACACTGAAAAAGGAGATCAGAGTGGCAAAGAGTAATTATTCTGCCAAGCTAAGGAACAAATTCTCTTCCAGTGATTCTGCTTCAGTGTGGAAAGGTATGAAAGATATCAACAGTTACAAGACACCATCCCCCAGCACTTTGGAGAATCAATAACTAGCAGACGACCTTAACGGGTTCTATTGCATGTTTGAAAGAACACCCCACACCCGCCCTGAACACCTCTCCACACAACCATTCACACCTCCAGCAACCCCCCTCTCTCCCACAGTTCAGTTAATTGAAGTTAAAGTGTGCCAGGTCTTCAGAAAGAACAAAAGAAGAAAATCACCAGGCCCAGACGATGTGTCACCAGCCTGCCTAAAAATCTGTGCTGACCAGCTGGCCCTCATCTTCACACAGATCTTCAATAGATCACTGGAGCTGTGCGAAGTCCCCTCATGCTTCAAATGCTCCACCATTGTCCCTGTCCCAAAGAAACCCAAAATTACTGGACTTAATGAATACAGACCTGTGGCTCTAACATCTGTGGCCATGAAATCATTTGAAAGACTGGTTTTGGCTTATCTGAAGAACATCACTGGTTCCTTACTGGACCCCCTGCAGTTTGCCTACAGAGCAAACAGGTCTGTGGATGATGCAGTCAACATAGGACTGCACTTCAGCCTGCAGCATCTGGACAGACCAGAGACTTATGTGAGGATCCTGTTTGTAGACTTCAGCTCCGCTTTTAACACCGTCATCCCGAACACCCTTCAGAATAATAGACAGGCAGCAGTTAGTAAAGCTTGGTAAATTCACACCCAACACCCACACCAGTAGCACTGGAGCTCCTCAGGGCTGCGTTCTCTCCCCACTGCTCTTCTCCCTCTACACCAACAACTGCACATCTAAACACCCCTCTGTCAAGTTCCTAAAGTTTGCAGATGATACCACACTGATCGGCCTCATCCAGGACGGTGACGAGTCTGCTTACAGACGGGAGGTTAAGGAGCTGGCTGTATGGTGCAGTCTTAACAACCTGGAGCTTAACACGCTCAAAACTGTGGAGATGATCCCCCCCTGCTCTCCCCCCACTCACCATTATGAACAGCACTGTGACTGCAGTGGAGTCATTCAGATTCCTGGGCACCACAATTTCTCAGGACCTGAAGTGGGGCAATCACATTGACTCAAAAAGGCCCTGCAGAGGTTGTACTTCCTTCGCCAGCTGAGGAAGTTCAACCAGCCACAGGCGCTGCTGAAACAGTTCTACTGCGCCATCATTGAATCCATCCTCTGCACTTCATCAACTGTCTGGTTCAGCTCAGCTACCAAATCTGAACTCAGAAGACTACGGAGGGTAGTCCGGACTGCTGAGCGAATCATTGGTATAACCCTCCCCACTCTCCAAGAACTGTACTTATCCAGAGTGAGCAAAAGGGCTGGTAAAATCACTCTGGACCCCTCACATCCAGCACACTCCCTCTTTGAACTGTTACCGTCTGGTCGACGCTACAGAGCTCTGAGCACCAGAACGACCAGACACAGGAACAGTTCCTTCCCTCAGGCAATCCATCTCATGAACACTTGACAATAAACGCAGAACACACAACTATTATACATTATTTATCCACCACACATACTTATTTTTATTTTTTATTTTTCTCATTTCAAATTTGCACATATCAGACCTGTACATACATAATTGTCTATATTATATATTGTGTTTTTGCTCTTTTGCACATTGCCTATTTGGATATTTGGATATTATTCTTTATTTTCTGTGTCTTGTCCTGTTACTGTCTTTCTGTTGCACTGTGGAGCTTCTGTCACTATAACAAATTATTGGCCAATAAAGCTCATTCTGATTATAATTCTGATTCTGTTACAGTGTCTTTTGTAACTGTGAGCTGTTACTCTGTGTTAAATCCTGTGGTAGGACAGTCATTAACAAAATGTCACATTTGTGTGGCGGTGACAGGCAGAGTAGGCTATGTGAGTGGAGTGGAGCGTCAACAATTTCCCCTCCACGCTCCGGGCATTTAATAACTCCGCTCTGGGTTCACCATTTCCCGCTCCATTCACACTCACTGAAATCAGAAACACCGCTCTGCCTCTGTTGGGAGACATACAAAATGTGTAGGGCAGGGATGCTTACAGGACAGGTTTGAAAACCACTGTTATATATTATATTATATTATATTATATTATATTATATTATATTATATTAGTATTTGGATGATATGCTTTTACTTGTTTAACACATTTATACTACAAATTACTACAGTGAGATCCTAACTCTAAAAATGCATTATGCCACAACAAACTTGAACAAACAAGTTGGGTTAGTCTGTGCCAGTGGGCGATTACTTGTAAGACTGTAAGACTTCATTTTGTTGAGACAGATATGCAGATAGACAGCGTCATCACCTGGACAATACAGCACCCTTGTGATTTATCCTGTAATGTAGGCTGTACAGACCTGTGGCAAACCTTTACAGCTTATCTTTACTAGTAGTGAATTTGCAAATGGATCGGTTATAATAAAAATAAATAACACTACGCCACTACTACTAAACTTCTCACGTGTAAATCTGTACTCACGGGAGAAATTAGCCTTATTGAAGATTCGAATCAATTGAACCAACTGCTTGTTTACTGAATGAGTGTGACTTTAGCAGTGTGATACGTGCTCCGAAACACTGGTTCGAAGCAAATGATTCGCAAAGGTTTGGAAGCTTCACAAAGTAGTGCTTCAAAGAACTAATCACAAGTCATTTATTCACTACTGTCTCTTTTGGCTTAAAAATAAAACATACTTTCTTACTTTTTCAATCAAATAACCGAATGACACAAATCTTCCGCTGTCACAGATCACGACAAGGAGTGCCGATCCCGAACCCCAAGAATCCAGTTCGCAAGCCTCGGTCAGGAATGCCGATCCCGAATCCCAAGAATCCAGTTCCCAGATCACGGCCAGGAGTGCCGACCCCGAATCCCGAGAATCCATTTCCCAGACCACGGCCAGGAATGCCGATCCCGAACCCCGAGAATCCAGTTCTCAGACTACGGTCAGGAATGCCGGTCCCGAACCCCGAGAATCCAGTTCTCAAGCCATGGCCAGGAGTGCCGGTCCCGAATCCCGGGAATTCAGCTCTCAGACCACAGCCAGGGGTGCCGGTCCCGAATCCCGAGAATCCAGTTCTCAGACCCCGGCCAGGAGTGCCGTGCCCGAGCGCCCCCCAAGAGTCCGCGCTGCCCGAGCGCCCCCAAGAGTCCGCGCTGCCCGAGCACCCTCCTGTGTCTCCGCTGGACCGGTCCAGCTTCGCTCCTCCAGAGCGCCCCACAGAGCCCGCTCCTCCAGAGAGAAATAGATATTTATGGAAGGTAAGGAAAAACTATTCTATTGAGGATTTAATTTCGTATAAAAAAGCACAGGCAATTGTAAGGAGAGTTATCCGAGCAGCAAAAAGGACATACTGGAGAGAATATTGTGGGACAATAGGGAAAAGTATAAATATTAGTGAGATCTGGGGAATGATAAGGAAAATGGGAGGAATAAGAAAATCAAACAGAATCCCATTACTGAAAAATGGAAACCATGTTTGCAAAAGTAATAAAGATAAAGCAGAAGTTTTAAAAATCAATAGCAATAATAATATATCTGAAGATATGAAGGAAATAAGACAACACCAAATTAGAGGTAATTCAAGTTCATTAGCCAATAAGGGGACATCTGGAAGTTCTATGGATGCAGACTTCACTTCACTTGTGCAGGCTCTAGAGGGAATTAATCATACCTCTCCAGGAAAGGACGAAATCAGTTATGAGATGATCAAACATCTATCAAGAAATACATTACTTACAATATTAAGTCTTTACAACAAAATATGGAGGCAAGGGAAATTACCATATTCATGGAAATTAGGGATAATCATACCAATAGCAAAGCCTGGGAAGGATCATTCAATACCTAGCAATTATAGACCAATTGCTCTGACGTCTAACTTGTGTAAAATTATGGAGAAAATGGTAATATCTTGATTAAATTATTTTTTGGAATCAAGGAAACTAATACATGAGTATCAAAGTGGGTTTAGAAAGGGACGTAGCACATTGGATGCTGTAGTATGTTTAGAAAATGAAATCAGGAAAGCTCAAGTGAATAAAGAAATGGTCATAGGAGTGTTTTTTGATATTGAGAAAGCTTATGACATGCTATGGAAAGAAGGATTGCTAATTAAATTAAATCTGATGGGCATAGACGGAAGACTGTTTAATTGGATAATGGATTTCCTAAAAGAACGGAGAATTCAAGTGAGAATAGAAAATGAATACTCAGACATATACAAGATAGATAATGGAACCCCGCAAGGTAGTGTATGCAGCCCAGTATTATTTAATATCATGATTAATGGTATCTTTGAAAACATAGGTCCAGGAATAGGCAGGTCACTTTATGCAGATGATGGAGCTTTATGGATAAGAGGGAAAAAAATGCAGAAAGCAAATGAGGCTGTGAAATGAAACTGACACAAATCTAGTGTGTCTAGCTCAATTCAATGCCTTGTGTAGATATCAAATTAACACTAAGCATTAAAGATAGACGTAACATAGTCCCAATCGCAACAATTGTTCAACAACACCTTAGAAATTAATATCCTTATTCAAAACAAATATTTACAGATGGCTCCAAAGACCCGGGTACGGGACGAACATCATCAGCAATTTACATACCTACATTAAGGTACAGTAATGCAAAAAGAACGACAGATAATATATCAGTATATACTGCTGAGATGGTGGCCATTATGATGGCATTGCAATGGATTGAAGAAACAAAACAAACATGTACAATAATTTGTTCAGATTCTCTATCAGCCCTTAACAGTCTAACGAGTGGTAAATCAGATACTAGACAAGACATTTTAACAGAAATATTACAGAACCTATACAGAGTCAATCAAATTAACATAACAGTAGCATTTATGTGGGTTCCGGCACATGTAGGAGTAGACGGTAATGATGAAGTGGATAAACTGGCAAAGAGGGCTCTAAGACATGATAACATAGAAATAGATCTCCCTCTGGGAAAATCTGAAGTCAAGAGAATAATAAAAACAGCTCTAAATCAAATTTGGCAAAAAAAAAGTGGGATAAAGGACATAAAGGACGACATATGCACAACATACAAAATAAAGTAGGTTTAATAAGAGCAAGCTTTGGCAATAGAAGGGAAGATACAATCATTTCTCGCCTGAGAATTGGACATACAGCACTAAATAAATCACTACAGTTGATAGGGAAACACGACAATGGACAATGTAGCAAATGTGGTCAGCCAGAGACTATAGAACATGTCATATTTCATTGCGGAGCATACAAAAGAGAAAGATTACAATTTAAAAATGACTTGATGCAAATAGGAATCAACACAATAATTCTAAGTAGTTCATATAAAATTTATGAAGTATTGATTCATTTTTTAAAATCAATAGATTCCTTTAAGAGAATTTAGTATTATTATTTATTTATTTTATTTTTTTCTCATCTCCCCCCATTATGTTCATTCCTAAACATCCAATCCCCACTTCCTGCGTTACCTCATGAAAACAGAGCTCATTCTCCAAACCCCCAGTAGTTGGCGATATGCACCAAAAGTTGGATGCCAACCGCCATAACTGAAGAAGAAGAAGAAGAAGAAGACTATTTGCCATCAACAAGACAAATAGTCTGGAATGGACAGCTACAAGAGCATCGTACCTGAAGTTTTAGAAGAATCCGAGCATTTTTAACATCTCAAACGTCTGTTGAAATGAATCTAGTGAAGGTACAAATCACATGCTTTTTTTCCCAGCATGAACAAAAACACTTTATCAAATCTGTCAGGGGTTTATACAGTGTCGATGTAGATTAGCTGGCACGAGGGAGGTGCATGTGCACAGAAGGCTCCGAATGATCTCACCTTGGCATTTTTTGGCCTGATTTAAATAGAGGTCGGACAAGATCGGGAAGGTCCACGAACTGGGATTGAGTCTGCAGGAGTTTGCAAGCGCTGGCTGTCTTAAGTTGTTTTCCGATGCGATACATCTCTATTCTGAAACTTCCTTTTTTCAGCAAAACGCGTGATCCTCTGGTGCTGAACACGTTGCTATCATATGCGACAAGCACTCCATTTTTATTTTTAATCAATGACTCTAAAAAGCGGTGAGGACTTGAATTTACTACATTAATTCCAGACGTGTTTAATTGAATGAGACATATGTCAAATTTAGCAAATAAAACAACAATTAGATAACGGCGTGAGACAAGGAGGGATTTTATCCCAATTCTGTTTAACCTTTACATGAATGATCTGAATATTTGAATGCCTGCAAAACTGTGTGTATGATTAGGAATATTTTAGTGAATCATATTATGTATGCAGATGATCTTGTGGTGTTTAGTCCTAGCAGTGCTGGTATTCAACAGCTTTTAACTATGTGTTCTGATAATGGTCTTGAACATGATATTTTATATAATCCTGATAAGAGTGTGGTTATGATTTGCAGAACTAACCAGGATCAAAGAATACATTTTCCAGGTTTTAAGTTGTCTAATAAGTACGGTTCCTGGGAGGGGCCGTCTTCGGTTCACTTATTATTAGTTTTATCATGGCCACGGCATATTAAGTCCTGGGAACGTGATCATTTTGTCGAGGTTAGGACATTTTTTGTGGCCTCCATTGCCACGAGTTTAATTCTTAAGTAAACAAACCTACGTGACCATAGCAACCTGGGATCAATCAGATATGGATAAAACATTTTTATTAACATTAAACATTTTTTTATTCAGTGAATAACTGTAATAGATCTAACCTTTGTTTTCGAGAAAGTATCCTCAGAACTGACACTCATAGACTGTCTGAAACCACACCCTAACCCTCATTCACTAGTTCCTACATTAGTTCACTATATAGTCCACTAGACAGAGTGATTGAGAACATATGAGTGAATTCAGACACTGATGAACACCTGTTGTTCAAGTTCATTTGTATATCGCTTTTTACGATGCAAACCGTTGCAAAGCAGCTCTACAGGAAATTAAGTTTCCTCAATATATTTATATATTGCAGAACCTTAATATATTTAACTTGTGGCAAAATTTGGTAATTCTGTATGTTGTCTGAGCTTTGGCGTCCTCTGAGGGGTTGGCATCATTTTTTCTCAGGTGTTCGGTCATCTCAGATCATTTAAGGGTTGGATCCAGACTGAAGCTTCTGTCATTCCTAGTTACCACGGGATGTTATTCCCTTGACAGAAACAGAGACATAATTAGCATAGCTGCTGTTCCATCGAAGCAAAAATGATTTGTTCAACCCAAGCTAAAGAATAATAATAATGTACATTTGTTCAGATATAACTGCAGTACAAGATTATAAAATGCTGTTAACAAACACAATCACTGAAGGAAAGAATCAGAAGCAAAACTATAACAGACATACAGCCTTAAATGAAATCAACTGAAATAAAACAGCAGAGGATGATTAAACAACTCCACAAACAGCATCACCAGCTCCACTTATTACTAACCAGTTTGACTTCATTTCTGTCATATATCTACTAATTAGCAGAAGTTTATATTTTATTTCAAATGTTTTGTTTGACCTCACCATTTTGGCGATCGGTGTTTGCTTTAGTTATGCTCTTGACCCTTGACTCTTTAATGTTAGTTTTTCTTTGGCTGTTATAACTGTGTTTGTGATGCATGTTTGTTATGACAAGAAAAGCCAAGAGAAATTGTTATTAAGTAGTTTTGCTTAACTGTTCATGGTCATCATCAACTAATGACCTGATTCACTGATCTCAGTGTCAAACGATATGGGTGATTCATTATTAATTTCATATTGTTTATGGTAGTTGTTGAGAATTCAAATGAGGTCACATGACATCCATGGGTGTAGTGTCCACAGGTGCACTGAATGAATATTTGGCTACCTTTGTTTGATGTGTGTTTGTACCACTGAAGCAGTCTTTCCCTTTCCTACTCTCATGGAGAGAGATTTTCTGTAGAGCTGATGTGTTCCTGACATAGTAAGTTTATTCCTTTTGAATTTGTGTAATGTTCATTTCTAAAGTCATGTTTGTTTGTTTGTTTGTTCTTTGAAAGTTATGGGTGATTTATCATTCTTACAATGTATTAGTTTTTTTATTTGTTGAGCTGTCCAACATTGAATTAGTTTGATCATATTTGGTATTTCACTGTTTGAATTGTTATACTGTTTATTGAACTCTATAGTTGATTCCAATGCTACAGCCTGAAAATAAAGATCATGGATCGATTACTGGCTTATGTGTTATAATGGACACACCATCCTGGTAGCACACTTCCTGAATCAACGCACATGCAAACTTTACAGTAGTAATATTACCCTACAAGATAAGTTGACAAACTATTATGAAGGAATTTAAAAACATTTTATTCACAAAACGCTCTCGGTTACTTATGTAACCTCGGTTCCCCGAAATGAGGGAACGAGACATTGCTATGGGAAATACATTTTCCTCAAATACTACTGAAGCCTTATTGAATCACGCCAGTAAAACTGGCCAATGGCGTTCAAGCGCGCAAAATACGAGCGGGAATCCCACTCTATATAAGGCAGTGCTTGTACGTCATCCATTCAGAATCTTTGACTGAAGTAACTTGCATTCTAAGATCCTGAGCTCGGTCACATGGCAATAAGAGCAATGTCTCGTTCCCTCATTTCGGGGAACCGAGGTAACGTAAGAACCCCTTCAATTCGGTCACTTCTACATTGCTATGGGAATGTTTAAAATCCCGCCGTGTCACAGCAATGGAGCCTGGCTCGACTAAGTATGTCAAGTTTCACATCCGTAGCCTTAATGAGATGCAATAACATTGTAAACACAGCTCAGGTCTACAGGACCTAGTCGAAACCATGTAAAAGTCGTTAGGGCACGGCAACTAGATGATGTCGCGTCGCACCAGGGGCAGAGTTAACTCCGGTGAAACAGAGAATGTGAAGTGACGGCGGCTTCGGCGCTTTCACATATAGATTAGTTAAAATTGTTTAATTTCAATGAAATCATGTGTTATGATGTACGGCCGTAGCGGTGCTCAATAAGCAGAGTATGATGGTGATCAAGTCCTAAAAGACGTGGTGAGCTATTGTGATAAACTGTTAGGGACAGCATTGAATTGGTGGTGCGTCAATACAGGGCGTATACGACCTAGTCGAAACCACTGATACACATCTCAGATCATAGCTGAGGCTGAGTAGGCGCATGCGCTGCTCGCACTGACAGCACATGCGAGACAAGCAATGACACATCTAAGTTATAAAACCTCGCGAAAGTGCTGGGTGACGACCAGCCTGCCGCCATACAAATGTCCTGAATAGGCATGCCATTTGCCCAGGCCCAGGATGACGCGAGTCCACTGGTTGAGTGGGCCTGAAACCCTATCGGACATTCCACACCCTTAGAGCTGTAAGTCAAATACGATTCCAAGTCATCATTGATTCCGAAGCTCACCGGAACACAGCAGGGGAAGAGAAGGCGTGTCCGCTGCAGAGTGTAGATCATGGTGAGTATTCTTGTTGATAGGCTTCTTGCTTCTTGTAGAAGGTTGGCTGAAGAAAAATATCCTGAATGGATGACGTACAAGCACTGCCTTATATAGAGTGGGATTCCAGCTCCTATTTCTCACGCTTGAACGCCATTGGCCAGTTTCACTGGCGTGATTCAATAAGACTTCAGTAGTATTTGAGGAAAATGTATTTCCCATAGCAATGTAGAAATTACTTAATTGAAGGGGAACCTTTAGCGCTATAGCACTATTTAGACACACAGACATCAAGAATCAGCACATGAACCTCAACAATGGTGACTATCAATAATAAAAAACAATTCATGCCGCAAAGCATGCTGGGTGCCAGTACAAAACTCCCAGCATGCATTGCGGCATGAATAAATTATGCAGCTGAATATTCTTACTATTTTCTTTTTTTTTGGTGTTGTTTTGGTTGTGACTTTTCAGTAGACTGTTTTGTGATTGTTCAGAGTTGAACAGGTGTTTTTTTTTTTTTTTGATTGTCACCAATTTTGAGATTCATACGCTGATTGCGACGTCTGTGTGTGTGGTTAAGTTGTGCCATAGTTCAATACATTTATTTATGCATATTGTGCTTAGAACTGTTTCACAACATTTGATTGCTGTAGTATCAGCGGCGCAATATAAGTGTAAGTGTAACATATCACATATTTAATAAGAGATTAAACATTGGGTAAGATCAGTGAATTAGATTAGATCATGATGGTTTGGACATCACAAACATCAGCATCATCTGATCATAGATTTTTTGCTTTTCTTGCTTTAAAAACTGTACTTAATAAACACAGTTAAAGCAACCAAATAAAAACTTACTTTAAAAAGTCAAGGTTCAAGAGCCCAACTAAAGCAACCACTGATCGCCAATAATGAAAGCACAACACCTAAAAGACCTTTTGTACACACGACAGAAATAAAGTCAAAGTGTTTTGTAATAAGAAGCTTGTGATGCTGTTTGTGGAGTTGTTTAATCGCCCTCTTCTGAGATCTTGAGAGATTTAATGTGTTTTATTTCAGTTGACTTAAATATTTGGCTGTAAGTCTTGTTTCTCTGCTCTTGTTTCTCTTTCCTTCGGTGATTCTACTTGTTAACAGCAGGTGTTCATCACTAAAGTTCAGCAGGGGTGTGAAGTAACGATTTACAAATACTCAGGTTACAGTAATTAAGTAGTTTTTATCAGTAATTGTACTTTTTTGAGTAGTTTAAAAAATTGTGTACTTTTACTCTGCTATTTTCCTCCGTTTGTGGTCGTTAAATGCTTATTTTAATTTTATTTTTGTCCATTAATGTGATTGGATAGAGAGATAGTAATCGGTCTTGTGACTTTCGTCAAAATCAAATTGTGCATAGAAAACTTTAACCGCCAACTGCTGTTTATTTCGGAGCCCCTTAGAGCTCATGGTGGTGGAAAGATTTCGGGGTGGGTGAAAAAAATTTGGGGTGGGAGGAAAAAATATTTTTCAAATCTTTTGCGTTCTCTCGCTAAATTTTTGCGTTCCTTTGCAAAGATGTTTGCGTTCCCTCACAAAACTTGAGAAGGCAAAAGATTTGAAAAATATTTTTTCCTCCCACCCCAAATTTTTTTCACCCACCCCGAAATCTTTCCTCCACCATGAGCTCTAAGGGGCTCCGAAATAAACAGCAGTTGGCGGTCTAAAGTTTTCTTAGGGCCTCCGTAAATTTCCATACCAATACATATTATGTTAGTAATGAATGCATATACACTTGTGAATAACTTGCGTATACATACAAACTTGATCCATGCATATACACCTATAAATGTCAGTCCTGTGTCTTGTTTCCCCCTCCTCCTGTGTCTCTATGTTGCCTTCCTGTTCCTGTCATTATGAGTTGATTAGTCCCTAGCCCTGTTTAATTAGTCCACACCTGTTTCCGTTGATTTCCTTGTGTTTATAAGCCCTGTGTTTCCCAGTCCCTGTGTCCGGTCTTAACGTCAGATGTGTTCGTCTCTCCCCAAGCGCCTCGTCGTGTGTGTTCAATAAGACTTTATTGAATCTCCTTGTCTCCGCGCCCCTTGTCTCCCGAGAGGGAACGTGACAGAAGACCGGACCTAAAACAGAAGTAAGCGGTGCTTCTCCTCCCCCGTTTTGCTTGCCGTTTTTTTAAATTAGTTTTTGTTTGTTCCCGCTTTTTCCTCCCTCCACGGCGATGGAGTTCGCCGCCCGTCTCCGCGCCCTTATCCAGCGTAATCTGCCATTGGTGGAGTATGCAGAGGAGTTCTGCGGGCTAGCGAGGAGTTCGGAGCTCCATGATGCGGCGATTCTCCACCTGTTCCGGCTCGGGGCCTGTTACAACTACCCCGTGGACCCCCGAGCCAGCCCGCTGTCGTCCGCAGCTCCCCCGAGCCTGCCGCTCGTGCTTCCAGAGCACCCCCGCGAACCTGCGCTTCCAGAGCGCCCCCTCGAATTCGCGCTTCAAGAGCGCCCTCCTGTGCCTGCTCCTCGCAGGTGGACTCCTGCGTCTCCGCTGGTCCCGCCCAGCTCTCCTGCGTCTCCGCTGGTGCCGTCCAACTCAGCTCCTCCCGAGCGCCCCCAAGTGTCCGCGCTTCCCGAGCGCCCCCAAGTGTCCGCGCTTCCCGAGCGCCCCCAAGTGTCCGCGCTTCCCGAGCGCCCCCAAGTGTCCGCGCTTCCCGAGCGCCCCCAAGTGTCCGCGCTTCCCGAGCGCCCCCAAGTGACCGCGCTTCCCGAGCGCCCCCCCGTGCCGGCTCCACACACGTGCCCTCCCGTGCCGGCTTCACGCACGTGCCCTCCCGTGCCGGCTCCACGCACGTGCCGGCCCCTCGCACGTGCCCTCCTGCGTCTCCGCTGGTTCCGTCCAGCTCCGTGCTGCCAGAGCGCCCGACAGAGTCCGCGCTGCAAGGGAGCTTCCCCAAGAAAATTTTGGGGGGGGTCACAGCCTGTGTGGACAGGCCAAGGCCACAGAACCCCTCGGGCGGTGCGAGAAAATAGGGCCGTGGCCTCCCGAGTCCCCTGGCCTCCCGAGTCCCTTGGCCCGCCATAGCCTCCCGTGTCTCCCGTCCCGCCATAACTCTGGGAACGGGCCCCCGCTCTGGAGGCCGGTAACCCTGGCCCCTGATCCCTGGAGGCCTCCAGAGCGACCACCCCCCTCCCCACTAGATGGTGTGGCGTGAGGACACGCCTTCCGGAGGGGGGCGTAATGTCAGTCCTGTGTCTTGTTTCCCCCTCCTCCCGTGTCTCTATGTTGCCTTCCTGTTCCTGTCATTACATTATGAGTTTAGTCCCTAGCCCTGTTTAATTAGTCCACACCTGTTTCCGTTGATTTCCTTGTGTTTATAAGCCCTGTGTTTCCCAGTCCCTGTGTCCGGTCTTAACGTCAGAGGTGTTCGTCTCTCCCCAAGCTCCTCGTCCTGTGTGTGTTCAATAAGACTTTATTGAATCTCCTTGTCTCCGCGCCCCTTGTCTCCCGAGAGGGAACGTGACAATAAACACTCGCACATACATATAAACTTGATCCATGCATATACACCTATAAACACTCACACATACATCTACACCTATAAACACTCGCACATACATATAAACTTGATCCATGCATATGCACCTATAAACACTCGCACATACATATAAACTTGATCCATGCATATACACCTATAAACACTCGCACATACATATAAACTTGATCCATGCATATGCACCTATAAACACTCGCACATACATATAAACTTGATCCATGCATATGCACCTATAAACACTCTCACATACATATAAACTCGCTGCGCGCAGACACACCTATAAAACAATATTTATAGGTGTATATGCATGGATCAAGATCACGCAGCAAAGAGACGTGCGTTTGTGTTTTCTTTTTGAAAACGTTTTCCCAGAAATACTTTGCTATTTAATGCATTTTTCCTTACAAATTGTTTTTTCAACATAACAATTCGAGTAAATGTGTTAAAGGTATGGCATGATGCCATCCTTCTAGAACAATGTGCATTTATGTTAAAATTGTATCATAAATGATCATGTTTAGTTATTATTTCTTCATTGCAAAACGCTAAAACTGACTCCGTTTTGGAGAGAAATGGGCTCTCATTTTAACCCATATCATGGTGTGTGATGCTGAACTATGAATTTCTAATGGTGTTTGTATTTGCACTGTTCTAAACATTAATATTTTATGTGCAACAACAGCATGCTGTCTCAGTGGCCTTAAACATCATTTTAAATCTATTTTTCAAACTTTATAATTTAATTCATCTTTTCTTCAACTGAATACTGTTTTCGTGCTGTTTTGATGTGTTTTAAAGAGTTGGCAGTCAAAATTAAAACTGTTGGATGATAGATATTCTTTATGACAAACAAGATAATGTG
Source organism: Barbus barbus (assembly GCF_936440315.1). Lineage (NCBI taxonomy): Eukaryota > Metazoa > Chordata > Actinopteri > Cypriniformes > Cyprinidae > Barbus > Barbus barbus. The sequence continues at coordinate 28,069,872 of NC_136756.1, read as the reverse complement.
AATTACAGAATGTACAACGTTTTTTAAATGTGACCCTGGACCACTAAACCAGCAGAGCTGGGTAGATTACTTACAAACTGTAATCCGTTACTGATTCCAGATTACATGACAAAAATTGTAGTCAGTAACGTAATCCGTTACATTACAAATTTTAGGTAATATAATCAGATTACTTTTGATTCAACTCCTTTATCACATTGATTTAAATAGCATTATCTTGTACCATAATGATGTAAAAAAATGCAAAGAGTAAGAAAACGTATAACATGAAGTGCATTAAATATTATATTACATCAAAGTTTCCCAAACTAGGGTTCGTAAAGGAACTGCAGGGGGGTTGTGAGTTTAATGAAAAGCTGACAATTAATTAAATCATAAAAAATTTAAATGAAAATAAATCATTTTAAAACCAATTCCCTTTCGAGAAAAGTCTCTTCACTCGGCGGCCATATTTTCGCTTTGCTGTTTCTCCCATTCATAAATATAGGAGTGAACTGTCTTGTATTTCTATAGTCTGTTTTAAATAAAATAATTATTGTAAAAAAGATGAAATATTTTTATTTACCTGCATGCCGTGTGATCATTAATCAACATCAAAGAAACTGTGAACATACAAATGTGCTACTTAATTATTGAAATATTTATTTTAAAATCTCAGGGGTAATTAAAGCAAATATATTTGGTGAATAAGGTTTACATTACAAAAAGTTTTGGAATGCCTGCATTACATGTAACTAAGAAATAATGTGAATGTGCATTTTAATTAGTTATAATTAATGCTTAAAAAACCTACAGAGTAATCATTCAAATAAAAATGAATGTGTTCATCAGTAGTTGATGCAATGTTGAAATCCTTCTTAAACCTGAAATGATTTTTGTAAATCCAGTGGCCAAATGCTGTCGCCACCTGAATAATGACTGATCTTTGTGTGAATGTCCACAAAACTGGACTATATATACATATTATATATGTTTGTAATCGGTAGGCTATTTTAGAAAGGGAAATTTAAAAGATGAAAAATATAAATTAGGGAGAATCAATGAATTATGAATAATTTATTGCTATTGTGTGAATATGTAATCGTGTAATCAATAAAAAAGTAACTGTAGTCTAATTACGAGTATTTTAACATGTAATTTACTCTAATTACAAGTATTTAATTTTTGGAATCTGATTACGTAATCCAGATTACATGTAATCAGTTACTACCCAGCTCTGTAAACCAGTCATAAGTGTCAATTTTTCAAAATTGAGATCTATACATCATCTGAAAGCTGAGTAAATAATCTTTCCATTGATGTATGGTTTGTTATGATAGGACAATATTATGCTGAGATGCAGCTATTTGAACATCTGGAATCTGAGGGTGCGAAAAAATCTCAAGAAAATCGCCTTTAAAGTTGTCCAAATTAAGTTCTTAGCAATGCATATTACTAATCAAAAATTAAGTTTTGAGATATTTACAGTAGGAAATTTACTAAATATCTTCATGGAACATGATCTTTACTTTATGTCCTAATGATTTTTGGCATAAAAGAAAAATCAATAATTTTGACCCATACAATGTATTTTTGGCTATTGCTACAAATACACCCCGGCGACTTAAGACTGGTTTTGTGCTCCAGGGTCACAAATGTATAAATTGCATGTAGAGCTGTTATTATGAGGGGGTAGAATCCACAGCTCAGTACTCACTACTCAATACTCATGAGTACTTTTAAATAGGCTACTCTTTTACTCTTACTCAAGTAGTTTATTGGAAGGTAATGGTACTTTTACTTGAGCTTAGTTTCTGTTCAGATGAGGTGAAGGTGTCGCTTTTCAAAGCATACTATACAACACTGCTCATTTGTGGTTTAGCTACAGAACATCGTCTATGGAAGCTGCAAGTAGCTTATAATGTTGTAGTGAGAATCTTACTAAAGAGACCTACAGGTACATCTCAAAAAATTATAACATTGTGAAAAAGTTTTTATTGTAACTTACAGTTGTGTGATAAAGTGTTGGCCCCCTTCCTGATTTTTTTATTTTATTGCATGTTTGTCACACTTTAATGTTTCAGATCATCAAACAAATTTAAATATTAATCAAAGATAACACAAGTAAACGCAACATGCAGTTTTTAAATGAAGGGTTTTTTTTATCAAAAATCCAAACCCACATGGCCCTGTGTGAAAAAGTGTTCCAAGATGAAAACCGCTGCTGAGCAAAAAGAACAAAGTCTCGTCTCAGTTTTGCCAGAAAACATCTTGATGATCCCCAAGACTTTTGGGAAAATACTCTGTGGACTGAGACAGAAGTCGATCTTTTTGGAAGGTGTGTGTCCCATTACATCTGGCGTAAAAGTAACACAGCATTTCAGAAAAAGAACATCATACCAACAGTAAAATATGGTGGTGGTAGTGTGATGGTCTGGGGCTGTTTTGCTGCTTCAGGACCTGGAAGACTTGCTGTGATAAATGAACCATGAATTCAGCTGTCTACCAAAACATCCTGAAGGACAATGTCCGGCCATCTGTTCGTGACCTCAAGCTGAAGCGAACTTGGGTTCTGCAGCAGGACAATGATCCAAAACACACCAGCAAATCCACCTGAATGGCTGAAGAAAAACAAAATGAAGACTTTGGAGTGGCCTAGTCCTGACCTGACCTGAATCCTAGTGAGATGCTGTGGCATGACCTTAAAAAGGCGGTTCATGCTCAAACCCTCCAATGTGGCTGAATTACAACAATTCTGCCAAGATGAGTGGGCCAAAACTCCTCCACAGCGCTGTAACAGACTCATTGCAAGTTATCACAAACGCTTGATTGCAGTTGTTGCTGCTAAGGATGGCCCAACCAGTTATTAGGTTTAGGGAGCAAGCACTTTTTCACACAGGGCCATGTGGGTTTGGATTTTGTTTTCCCTTCATAATAAAAAAACTTCATTCAAAATCTGCATGTTGTGTTTACTTGTGTTATCTTTGATTAATATTTAAATTTGTTTGATCTGAAACCTTAAAGTGTGACAAACATACAAAAAAATACAAAATCAGGAAGGGGGCCAACACTTTGTCACACCACTGTATTGGTAGCCCAGGAAAAGGGCTACCAAGCCACTTCTGAACCAGAGACAACTCCAGAAGCGTCTTACCTGGGCTGTGTAGAAAAAGAACTGGACTGTTGCTCAGTGGTATCAGTCAAAGCTGTGGAGACACTGGTATTGCTGTATTTTGTAACTCTTTATGTGTGTCATAGATGCTATGGGTTGTATATGTTGTCTATCGTCGTTTTTAAATCTGGACCTTGAGTCTGTAATAGTTTGATTGATTGATTGCTTCCACTGTCTGTGCTGTAGTTTTGGTCTTTCTCACAGACCAGACATAGTGGTAGCCTAACTATTATTTCATTCAAAATACCTTTTAATATCAAGTGTTTTTACTGTCATTTATCATGTTTATCATTGTGTTTTTTTTTGTTTTTTTAGATCAGAAGATGTCAAGCACAAATAGCTCAATGCTGTGCCGTCTGGGTGTGGTAGTGACATTTGCAGTTGTCATCTCTATGAGCATCATGTTTTCCTGGCTCTCACCTTCACACAACTGTCCATTACCACTTCCTAAACCCAAACTAAACTCAGTACAAAACTGTGCCAAGAGCAATAACTCTCTTACTGATACAGCAGAGGAGAAACCTGTTCTTCTGTTATGGGTTTGGCCTGAAAATTATAGGTTTGATTTCAGTGTCTGCAAAAAGTTTTACAATATTGATAATTGTCATCTGACGGATGATAGAGCTCTGTACAACGATGCAGATAATGTCATCGTTTATCACAGAGCTCTCAGCTGGGATCTGTCCAACCTTCCTCCATCTCCTCGTCCTCCGTTCCAGAGGTGGATTTGGTTGCATTTGGAGTCGCCAACCAACACCAAAAGGATACCGGGTCTGGAAAACCTGTTCAATCTCACTCTCAGCTACAGGCAGGATGCTGATATTCCTGTACGGATGCGCTTGATGACCAGGAAGAAACCTAATGAGGATTTTGTGATTCCCAAAAAGGACAAACTGGTGTGTTGGATTGTAAGTAACAACAGTCCCGTAACTGGTGTCAACGCAAGGAACACTTTTTACAGAGAATTCAGCAAATACATACAAGTGACTTTGTTTGGAAAGGCTTATGCAAGATTCCTTGATTATAAGGACTACTATCCAACCCTGGCTAGCTGCAAATTTTACCTTGCCTTTGAAAACTCCATCCACAAGGACTACTTCACTGAGAAGATAAACGGGCCGCTCGCAGCAGGTACCGTCCCTGTGGTGTTGGGTCCTCCGAGAAGAAACTATGAAAACTTTGTTCCTGCTGAGTCCTTCATTCATGTCAATGACTTCCCAGATGCAAAGTCACTAGCCGAATATCTGCTTCAGCTGGACAAGGATGAAGATGCATATCGCAAGTACTTTAACTGGAGGAAACATCTCACTCCAAGTCCTCATATAATAGTACAGACTCAAGAGTTTGTTCTGGCTATTTGCACTGCCTGTGACCATGTCGCACGACACAAGGAATATAAAGAAGCTCATGATCTCTATGATTGGTATTTTAATTAAAGTCACCTCAGATTTTAGAGTTTGATACAAATAATGATGAATTTTTCTCTACAAATATTTTTAATACATTTTACGCAGAGGTGGGTAGTAACGAGTTACATTTACTTCGTTACATTTATTTTTGGGGTAACAAATACTTTTAGAGTATATTTTAAAATGGGTACTTTTACTCTTACTCAAGTATATTTTTAGAGAAAAAACGGTACTTTTACTTCGTTACTGTGGGCGACTCTCCTCTCGTTACTGTATCTTAATGCAATACAAGTTAAAAATGCTTCGGTTTATTCCGAACGCGCCGTCTACTTTTCTCTGGGCAATGAACGATGCCTGTTCGCGAATGATTCATTCTTTTGAGTCGATTCTGTTTAAAGGCTCTATCAAACCAGTTGGCAAACCAGTGAATCGGTTCGTGAATCCGTTTGAATGATTCGTTCAGTTCCCTGCCGCACGCGCTGAGTCTCTGAAGCGGTTCTCACTCAGATAACAGAGAGTTTAAGAACATCAAGAGCGCTGAAGACGTGGCTTTGGATCTACAGTCAGTTGAAAGCAAATCTGCAAAGGCTTGTTTGCTAGAGCTATATGAAGATCATTTATTAGATGAACACCGCGTGTGCTGTCTGCTGTTCCACAGGTATAGGCCACGATACCACTATGACATTGCCAGTTTGTTGTACATGTACCTTACATTAAATACAATGTATAATTTATACATTAAATACGCTGTCACAGAGTATTAAATGAACACCCGCGGAACCCGCGTTAGCTCTGCGCAGCGGCGCGCGGCCTGTTCTAGAGACAATTAATATTCATATTTTTACAATATTTACGCATGCAAAAATATAGGCTACATTTGTTTACATTTTGCAGAACAGAAGATCCGTCAATATGCATTTGTTTCGTTATGTTCAGAGCAGTCATGTGAGGCGTTTTCAGAGGTTTCAGTGTCAGAGGTTATAGGATAATACATAATTAATTTACTTTAAAATATAATTTAATTCAATGATGCAAATCAGAATTTGCATCAGCTGTTACTCCAGTTTTCGGAGTCATATGATCCTTCAGAAGTCATTATAATATATCGATTTATTACCAGTGTTGGAAACAGTTTTGCTGCTTAATATTTTGTGGAACCTGTGACATTTTGTTCAGTATTCTTTGATGAATAGAAAGCTAAAAAGAGCAGCACTGATAATAAATCAACATGATTTCTGAAGGATTATGTGACTCTGAAGACTGGGGTAAAGGCTGATGGAAATCACTGAAATAAATTACATTAAAAAAAAAAATAATATATATATATATATATGCAGTGTGTGTGTGTGTATACACAGACACATTACATAAATGTAATCTATATATCTAAATAAAAATAGTCTATATTCAGTATATGATCCAAAGTAACTAACTACTTGAGTAGTTTTTTTATCCGATACTTTTTTACTCTTACTCAAGTAACTATTCAGACTATTACTTTTACTTGAGTAAATATTTCTAGATGTACTTTTACTTGAGTACAGTTTTTGGGTACTCTACCCACCTCTGATTTTATGGATGTTATCACTTGTGTTTGTATCTTTTCATCTGCAAGTTACATTTTTCTGTCTTATTGTTGGCTGTTTTTTTTCATGCAAATTATAGAATGTTTACCAAAAAGATTGACACAGCCCAGAATACTTATTTCTATGTCTAGCTTATCAATTCTATTTTTGTTTATAGGCTAATTTATGTTTTGATATTCAAAATTATGTAAATATAAGGTAGTGTCTTTGAAACTGCAGCTGAACTCTGCACTCCTAAGTTTATTAAACACTTAATATACAATGCATTTAATGTAGAATAATCATGTTTTTTTTTTCGACATAGAACAGGGGTGTCAAACTCAGTTCCTGGAGGGCCGGAGCCCTGCAGAGTGTATATATATATATATACACACACACACCTGATCCAGCTAATTATGTCATTTAGGCTTATGGTTTGTGTGTTGGAGCAGGAACTAAACTCTGCAGGAACTGAGTTTGACACTTACGCTTATGACGCTTAAAACGTTTTGTTAGTATTACAGCAGAGATGTTCTGGATTAAGAGCAGTCCTTGCAGTTGTATTTTTAAAAGTCATCAGCTATTCGTTTTAAATCTCCGGTTTAGCGTTTTATTTTCTTCAGCACATCATCGTTTAAATTAGTTAAACCTGTAGGAAATACCTAACTTAAAGGTTTGCATTTTTTGTTAAATGAGTTTCATACAATTTAAGTGCTATTTTTAATGCATTTTAATGTGTTACTCTCTAAAATTATTCTCAAATGCTGTGAACTTCCATATTCAGCTTTCAGACATTGTATTTACTTCAGGTATTAGTTTATTCAGCCATAAACGAGCAACAAACCATAATACATATTTTAATATTTTTTTTCTGCAACATGTTACTTGAACATATTTTATGATTCCTTATTTAAATAATGCCAAGTGTCAAAAAGGGTGCTAGAATGGGTGTAAAAATAATACAAATAAATAAAATGAACTAAATAGATATATAATTAAACGAAGAAACTGATATATTGCAAAGCTACCTGAAATACTATGTGCAAGTGCACCTAGGGCAAAAGCTGCATGCAAAGGATGGTCACACCAAATGTTGATTTAATTTAGTTAATAGAAATTAATTGATAAAATCTATGACATTTTGATTTATGATGGTGTCTATTTTTGATAGCATTATCAGACAAGTGCCTAAACTTTTAACAGTACTGTATTGCAGGTAGGTTTCTTGGAAGACATTGCCACAGTTCTTCTAGATTTAGTCACACAGTCTCAGTGTGTGTGTGTGTGTGTGTGTGTGTTTATGTATGTATATATATGTGTGTGTGTGTGTGTGTTTGTATGTGTATATATTTTTTCCCCACATTAAAATTAGGTGAAAATGTATAGCTGCTTTTACATTTTAGAATTATTTGCAGCAGGATGATCAAATTTGTGGTCTGTGACATGTAAAAGATTGAGAACCAGTTAAAGATGTTTTGATCTGATATTTCTCTAAAATGCTGTGCAGTGCCCTGTGTGTGTCATCATGATGGTCCAGTGCAGTAACTGCGTCCAGAGACGTGCTGTGCTCAAACGGCCCAAGACCGGACACTCTCTCTAAGGACTGTTTCTTCTGGGCGTTCGAGGAGGAGATCCATCAAACCATCGTGTCCGCCGGACTCTTTAACCGTGAAGAAACCGTGGCCATCGGTGCCTCGGGTGGAAAGGACTCTACTGGCCCATGTGATGAAGGTCCTGAACGAGCGCTACGACTACGGCCTGAACCTTCTGCTGCTGTCGGTGGATGAAGGCATCACGGGTTACAGAGATGATTCGCTGGAGACGGTGAAGAGGAACCAGCAGCAGTATGAGCTGCCGCTGAAGATCGTGTCTTATGAAGAGCTGTATGGCTGGACCATGGATGCCATCGTGAAGCAGGTGGGATTGAAGAATAACTTTCTGCGGTGTGTTTCGCAGGCTGGCACTGGATCGAGGAGCCCTGATGCTGAAAGTGGACAAGATATGCACAGGCAAGTGATCGGTGTCTTTCACTGGCTTTACTAGTTTGATCAAGCATGTCTGTGTGAGATTTTAAACATTCTGCAAGACTTTTATATTTTTTGAAATTATTATTTTAAAAAGAAATTTTATTTTTCGGTCTTAATAAATTGCATTTTACCATCTTTGCATGTGTTTAGAAATAAAAAATGCATTTAGATTATTTCAAGATGCTCTGAAAATGTGTTTCTGATGTTTCCATTGCCTTTCAAATTATACAAATAATGCAAAGAACATTTCTTATATGCTTTAAAAATTGTCACTGATGAATGGTCATGTTTATTGTTCTGCCTTTTATTTATGGTTATTTAAATTAAAAAGAAATCTCAAAGAGAAGTGTAATTAAATTAATATTAAAATTTTCTAAAAAATATATAATTGCTTATTTAATTTTAGGCAAAATATAACCTTAAAATGTTTTTCATGTGGTAACACATAAATTAACCTTTTTGTAATCAAATTTGATTTAATATGACTGAATCATCCTGACTATATTATTACACCTACAAAATATTAAGGCTAATTTATAAGGATTTATGCAATTATATTTTATGAGATTTATATTTTATGGGTTTTATACAACGTAACGCTTTTTTTTTTTTTTTTCCTGTTTCATCCCTTAAATATTCTGAAATAATCTTAACGCCTCTATAAAGGAAAGTGACAAGGATAGACCAAAAAATCATCCTCTTGAAGAAAGAAAAAAAGTTCAATAGAGTTAACACTTCTCTTTTATGGAGGAAGAAGCCTGCAGAAATAAAAATTAAATATAGAAATAAATGAAATAGAACTGATCTGACCCTTTTCAACCAACGATACAGAAAGAACTAGTTCACTCATTTGCATGTTACATACAGAAAAGTAAATGTAGAAATAATGCAAATAAATTATTAAAATAGTTAAAAATAATAAAAAGGTAAAATAAACAAATAATTGAAATGAATTATATAAATTCTTCCTTTTATTTTCCTATTATTTCTTTCTTTTTGAAAGTTTGGCCCTCCTTTCTCAAAAAAAAAGATTTTTCCAAGGCTGATAGGTAGAATGTTTGTTTTGTTTATTGAACAGGTCACAATGCAGACGACGTGGCAGAGACGGTGCTGATGAATGTCCTGCGTGGAGATATTGCTCGTCTCCGCCGCTGCACCGCCATCAGCACTGCTAGTGACGGAGAGGGCGCCATCCCACGCTGCAAGCCCCTCAAATATGCCTACGAGAAAGAAATCGTCCTCTACGCCTATTTTAAGAAGCTTGATTACTTCTCTACAGAGTGCATCTACTCACCCAACGCCTACCGGGGACACGCTCGCGCCTTCCTCATAGACCTGGAGTCCATCAGGCCCAGCTCCATCATAGACGTCATCCACTCGGGTGAGACGCTCTCCATAAAGGAAGGGGTGAAGATGCCGGTGCAGGGAACATGCTCGCGCTGTGGCTACATCTCCAGTCAGGCCCTGTGTAAGTCCTGTGTTCTGCTGGAGGGCCTGAATCGAGGTTTACCCAAACTGGGCATCGGGAAACATCACCGTCTGCACAGCAAAATTCTGGCTCAGGAGCCTTTGACCGAACAGGAGGAGAAGAAACTGAAGCCTGTGTACTTCTGACACAAAATCGAGACTAGATTTGAAAAACTGGACATTTCAGTTACATGTGTCCTATGTTTTTAAGATGCTCTGGGGCAGTGGTTTTCAAACCTGTCCTGCAAGCACCCCTGCCCTGCACATTTTGTACTGTATGTCTCCCTTATCAGACATACCTGATTCAACTCATCAGCTCGTTAGTAGAGACTACAAGACCTGAACTGGGTGTGTCTGACAAGGGAGACATACAAAATGTGCAGGGCAGGTGTGCTTGCAGGACAGGTTTGAAAGCCAATACCCTGGGGTGAATGTTCTTAATGTGAAATGATTGTTAGTTTTATTCACTTTCTTTTTCCTTTCTTTTTTTTTTCAACCACAGGGAACTGAATGTCACATCTTGTCTTAATGCGTTTGCTGGAACAGCAACTTGGAAAACCACAGATCTTGTTTTAAAGACAGTCATGAACTTTTTCTAAGTTATGCCACCTTCCCATCAGGAGAAACGTTTCAAATGCTCATGTTTTTTTATTTATTTATTTAAACAATATTCATGACAATAAAGTTACTCATCATTTCTCCTTTTTGTTTTCCTGTTTTAGGATCATTACTGCAATTCAAGCAAAGACTCATTTTATTGAAAAAAATCATTTTTACTGTCATTATTATTGTATTCCTTTTCCTTAATGATTTTTTCAAAGGGAAATAATTTCTTTATGAAAATGCAATAAATAAAATTGTTCTAAAGTTAGTTCTAAAACAGATTGACTTTGGGTGAAATATGAAACTTAACCAGCTTTGTTCCTGTCAAATAATATGAATTTTTATAACTGAATCAAACTGAATACATTTAGTTACACCCCAATTTATAAGAATTCCATCAAGTCAAAACAGCTTTTTAAGACGGCGCAAGGGAGCAAACAAATAGTTAATTTTAAATGGAAAAGGATAGACATGTAAGTGTAGATACAGAGGCAGATATTGATAGTAACATACAAAATAAAGGACTATTGTGTTGATGATGATAGTGTTACATTTTAAATGCTGACAGAGTTTCAAACTTTAGTCCTATTTTTGAAAGTATATAGTTTATCAAAATCAAAAACATAGTACGCCTACAGATATCATTTATAAAAGCTTGATTGAAGCCTCCTGATGTTAATAACATGAATATGACTACATTTTGTGATATGTATGGTGGTTAAACAGGACGTTAGAAATTCATAAGCTTGTAAAATGGAGAGTGCTCTGGTATCTATTGGCCCACGGCTATCTTTCAAGGGCATTTTGCTCTTCGGCGGCCAGGGGTCGCTGCAGCGGAGGGAGTTCCTCTGTTCTGGGATGTTTCGGGGGTCCAGGCTGGTCAAGCCACACAGACCTGCGTCTAGAAGAGCAGGACAAACTTCAGCAGAGACTTGTCTTCTGATAACGAGCTCTACACATTGTTCTCCAGACTCGGATTAGGAGCGGAGCACTTCTGGAAGCGCGCGAACATGGACGATCTAGGTAAAGACACCCATATCCCCACATGATGTTGGCAGAGAGACACAAACATAGCGGAAAAATAAGAGGGAGAGAGGCTAACTACAGTAGCCAATGAGCTAACGCACAAGAGCACAGATACAAAGATACATAGTAACAGTTCCACTGAACTCGCCGTCACAGCGATACAATGTAACTCTTCACGTTCCATTCGTTTCTGTTACAGTTCCATTATTAGACTATCGTGGATCAAACTGAGGGGGATTGATGAGCTGTGTTGGGCTGAACGTCGTTTTTTCCCTTTGGGAAGCATCTTTAGTCCAAAAATGTTGTTTATCTCTTTAAAGCGACAATCTCTTCTTGTGCGGAGTCTTGCTGATTCACATTATTTGTTATTAAGTTTGCATTCTTGCCTTTACACATTCAGTCAGAGACAGTTCAAGTTTATCAAATGCACAGCAATTGGAGGTTGTAAATCCAGACAAGATAAAGCTAATTCTAACGGTTTAAAATGTGAACATTAAATAATTAAAGAGAAGATAGCACATTTGACAGGTATTTTTGCTTAATTTGATAATTCTTTCCAACTAGAGCTTCATTTAAATCCTTTACCCAGAATTCTGATGATTTCCTCATATTATCAGTGCAGAAAAAGCGTGAGCCTTTCCATGAGTTTTCACAGAGCTCTCAAGCCAGTCTTTGTAACCTGGATGTTTTGAGAGTAGTTTGCTATTTTGTTTGTACTCAGAACAGGCCTGTTTTGAGTGATTGATTGTCTGATAATAGCTGGGAGATGAGAGACTGTACAGTTTTGTATTTATTGATTTTGTGAACTGCTGGTCAGATAATAACTCACTGAACTCCATAGGATGGGTGTGTCCTCATGGGGATGAATTGACTCCGCCCATTAGATTAGATTAGATTAGATTCAACTTTATTGTCATTTATGCAGAGTACAAGTACAGAGCTAATGAAATGCAGTTAGCATCTAACCAGAAGTGCAAGAATATAGTGTTTTATATACATATAAGTGCAGAGTAAGTGAAGATATGATTTACAGAATATACAGTGGAATTGCTATATACAGTATTGAGCAGAGTATATACAGAATATAAAATAGGAATGCAATGTAGGGATTGTATGTACATTATGAACAGAGCAATGTAGATTATATAGATTACAGATTATATATACACATTATGAACAGCAGAAACGTGAGAACAGTGGTAATAAATAAATACAGCTGGATGAGTGTGCAAAGTATTGATAGAACAATGTATTCTATGCAAAATAGCAGTAGTGCAATATTTTATAGAAATAGTTTACTGTGCTTTGTACAGTAACAACTTTAAACAGTTTATAGTGTAATGACTTGAACGATGTGCAGTCTGTGCAAAATATGAGTAGTGCAAATGCATGTGTTTAAAGTACTGTGACCAGTGCAGTAATAAGCAGGTGCAGGTTAGATTGGTGGTGTGGCGTTCAGAAGTGTCACAGCTTCGGGGAAGAAGCTCTTCCTGAGCCTACTGGTGCGAGAGCGTAGGCACCTGTAACGCCTGCCGGATGGAAGGAGGGTGAAAAGTCCATGGTTAGGGTGAGAGGCATCCTTGATGATGTTTCTTGCCCTGCCCAGACAGCGCTTATAATAAATGTTCTCAATGGAAGTTAACTGGGTGCCGGTGATCCGTTGAGCAGTTTTCACCACCCGCTGGAGTGCTTTGCGGTCAGATGCGGAGCAATTGCTGTACCATACTGAGATGCAGTTCGTGAGTATGCTCTCAATGGTACAGCGGTAGAATTCCACAAGGATCCTGGGATTCAGGTGAACTTTCTTAAGGCTCCTTAAGAAGTAAAGGCGCTGCTGTGCCTTTTTGACCAGAGTGGAGGTGTTATGGGACCAGGTGAGGTCATCAGAGATGTGGATGCCAAGGAACTTGAAACTCGACACACGCTCCACTTCAGCTCCGTTGATGTAGATGGGTGTGTGTGCATGACTCCTAGTCCGCCTGAAGTCCACAATGATCTCCTTTGTCTTCTGGGTGTTTAGCTGTAGATTATTGGTGGCACACCATACAGCCAGGTGCTGCACCTCATCCCTGTAGGCTGATTCATCGTCATCCTTGATCAGACCTACCACCGTGGTGTCATCTGCAAATTTGATTATGGTGTTGGAGCCATAAACAGGAACACAGTCATGGGTGAAGAGGGAGTACAGGAGAGGGCTCAGTACGCAGCCCTGTGGCACGCCGGTGTTCAGGGTGATGATGGAGGAGGAGAGGTTATCTAACTTGACGGACTGAGGTCTGTTAGTCAGAAAATCTAGAATCCAATTACAGATGGGTGTGCTGATTCCAAGCTGGCTGAGCTTGGAGATCAGCTTGGAGGGGATTACTGTATTAAATGCAGAACTGAAGTCCATGAACAGCATTCTCACATGTGTGTTTTGACTGTCCAGGTGGGTGAGGGCAGAGTGAAGTGCTGTTGAGATGGCGTCCTCTGTTGACCTATTGTGGCGATAGGCAAATTGGAATGGGTCCAGTGTAGGAGGGAGACAGGATTTTAGGTGGGATGCAACCAGTTTCTCAAAACACTTGGCAATGATGGGGGTGAGTGCAACAGGACGGAAGTCGTTAGGGACCGAGGCAGTGGAATGTTTCGGTACTGGTACGATGGTGGAGGTTTTGAAGATAGTGGGGACAGTTGTTTGGGCCAGGGACAGATTGAAAATGTCCGTGAAGACCTCAGCTAGCTGCTCCGCACAGGCTTTAAGCACACGACCAGGTATTCCGTCAGGGCCAGCTGCCTTCCGTGCATTCACCTTACGCAAAGTGGAGTAAACGTCTGATGTGGAGAGAGTGAGAGGCAGTTCACTGGGTTGATGCTCAGCTTTGAGTGAGATCTCCTTATTATTTTGATCAAAACGAGCATAAAAGTGGTTGAGCTCGTTTGGGAGGGAGGCAGAGCTGGAGGGGGGCACAGAGTTAGGTGGTTTGTAATCCGTGATAGATTGTATGCCTTGCCACATACGCCGGGGGTCTGAAGAATTGAAGTGTTCTTCAATCTTCTGTTTGTGTGTGAGTTTGGCCTGGCGGATACCCTTCCTCAGGTTGGCTCTGGCTGAGCTGTAAGCCTCCTGGTCTCCAGACCTGAAGGCTGCATCTCTTGCTTTGAGCAGGAGGCGAACCTCTCTGTTCATCCAGGGCTTCTGATTGGGGAAGATTTTTATTTTTTTGTGTGTGGTCACTCTGCTCACACAGCTGTTGATGTGCGCCATGACAGAGTTGGTGTAAGTGTCAATGTTAATCTGAGAGTTTGTGGTGGCCTGGGCAGCAAACTCACTCCATTCTGTGAGCTGGAATTGATGTTGAAGAGTGGAGTCAGCACCTTCCAGCCAGATTTTAACAGTCCTTGTTGTAGGTTTCACACGTTTGATGACCGGGGTATACTTGGGGAGCAGGAACAAAGAGAGGTGATCAGACTGACCCAGGTGGGGGAGGGGTGTGACTTTGTAGGCATCACTCACATTAGTATAAACGTGGTCCAATGTTTTATGTCCTCTTGTAGTGCAGGAGACATTTTGATTAAATTTAGGGAGAACAGATCTAAGAGTGCAGTGATTGAAGTCCCCAGCAACAATAAAGGCTCCATCCGGGTGCAGGGTTTGTAGTTTGCTAATAGCAGCACAGAGTTCTTTCATAGCCACGTTAGCATTAGCGTCCGGAGGTACATAAACTGCAGCAGCAACAATGCAAGTAAACTCACGTGGTAGATAGAATGGCCTGCACTTGATAATCAGGAACTCCAGCTCAGCAGAGCAGTAGGTATCAACAATGACAGAGTCTTTGCACCATGATTTATTTACATAAATGCATACTCCACCACCCTTGTTTTTACCAGAGGTTGCTGCTACTCTGTCAGCCCTGAAGAGAGCACGTCCATCCATATGCACCACGCTGTTTGGGACATCGTTGCAGAGCCATGTTTCAGTGAAGAACATAACATTACAGTCCATAAGCCATTTCTGTGTGAGGGTCCAGATCTTTAGTTCGTCCATCTTGTTCATCAGAGACCGTACATTGGCAAGGAAGATGCTGGGCAGAGCTGGTCGATGTGGGTTTAGCCTTAGCTTAGCACGCAGCCCTCCACGCTTTCCCCGTCTTTGTTTACGGTCTCGACGCCGACGCCGAGCACTTCCGGTCGGTACGAGTGATCCGCTTGTCCGCGGTGATCTCAGTAGCTCCGGCGGGAGTTCGCTGAAGTCGAAAGGATGATCTAAAACTATGTTGGAACACTGTTTGTTGATGTCCAAAAGTGATTGTTTACTATAGCTGTAGTTCGCATAACTGGATCGCGCGAACACGAGTGAAATAACCAGGTAAATTAACACTATTTTCCAAAATCTGGTAAGACGCTGAGCCTCGCGATGTGTTCGCGCCGCCATCTTGCCTTTAAACCGCCTACAGCCCACTACAGCCACAAATGACAATTTCCTGAAAATGTACTCACCCTCAGGCCATCAAAGATGAATATGAGTTTGTTTCTTCATCAGATTTAGAGAAATGTAGCATTCCATGACTTGCTCACCAATGAATCCTCTGCAGTGAATGGGTGCCGTCAAAATGAGAGCTGATAAAAACATCACAATAATCCACACCACTCCAGTCCATCAGTTAACATCTTGAGAAGTGAAAAGCTGCATGTTTGTAAGAAACAAATTCATCATTAAGACGTTTTTAACTTCAAATGCTTCCTCCAGTGACAATCTCCTGTCATCAAAATCCACAGAATATTTGTTTAGAGCTGTTTTGGACTATAAACAGTTCATGATCTGTGCACATTTTTCTCCTGATTCAGACCAGATGACTTTTTCAGTGGAGAAGGCAATATTATGGATAGAGGATTAGTTTTTTAGCTGGAAGCAATGGTTTGAAGTAAAAGCTTAATGATTGATTTGTTTCTTACACAAACACTGCTTTTTTTCAGTCATTTATTGATAGGCTGGAGTCGTGGTGAGTTGAACTATTCCTTTAATAAACCTCCTTTGATAAGCTTATTTATTTTGCTGGCCAAACTATGCATTGCCGTTGATGACACGGCTCTTATTCTGATTGGTCAGTTGCAGCATTCAGCGGTCAGATATTTCTAAATAATGACCATTGTCCAGGACAGCACTGTATAACAGGCCACTCATCTGGTCAGTGTCTCATACATAGCCTTCTGTCTCTACAGAGTCAGATAATAAAATAATTTGATCTCAGATCAGCATTTGCTCAGGCAGCAAGGTAATAGGTTCGATTCCCAGGGAACGCATGAACTGATGAACTGCATAGCTTGAATGCAATGTAAGTCGCCTGGATAAAAGCCTTTGCTAAATGCATAAATGTAAAAGTAAGTTCATGTCGGAAGTTGTCCTGTGATGAGTGGGATAATGTACAGTTAGCTGGCCATTATCTTGATTGACTGGCTGACTCTGGATATATGAGCAACAGTGCTGATTATCTGATGTCTGAAGAAGGAATATATTTGCTGGTTTTGTTTCGATGCATGTTGTTTTGCCCGAACAGCCTCTGTCGGCTGGAGAAAGAGGTGATTGTGTTCAGAGCTCAGCTCGTTCTGTCCAGAGCCGGAGTGACAGACGCATGCATGCCGTCAGTGCGTTTGAGCTTGAGTTTGGATCTGATGCTGCTGTACAGAAGTTTGCATCACACGGGGAAGTCCAGCGCCGCTGTTTGGAGTGGGGGAGGGAACTGACTCACTCGAGGGTCAAAGGGCAAATGAGAGGAGTTTTTCCAACCAGCTGCTCACAGTGGAATGCTTTATTAGCTTCGTTAGAGGCGATCAGTGTTTCAGATTAAGAATTAGCCTGCTGATGAGGCCAGATGACCTCAAGTGTATTTGGACACATAAGTAGAGTCCAAAGAAATCCATTTGGATTGTTCAGAAATTAAGTTTTAATTGTTCTGGATTCAATTTGAATGGTTTTTATTAAGCTTTCAAAACCAAAAGGTCTTTATAAAACTGTAACAATGTAATAATCTGTTAACGTTAACAATAATAGGGCCATATACTGTTTCAGAAATTCGTTTTTCTGGATTCTCTGATTTGAGTTATGATTTATCACACAAATGTATTATTAAATATGATCGTACAAATAAAATAAATAGATAAAAGTTAAAATTTGTTTCTTTCAAAGTGTTTTGGATTCTGTTTTTGATGGTTAATAAATTGTAATAATTAAAAAGGATTAATTTGATTTCATAAAATTAAGAATTTAACCATTTATTATCATTTGAACAACGATTAAGGCCATTTGCAATGTTTTGTCAGTGTTGTCTGTTTTAATCTTTTTTTACTGAATTTAAGTTTTATGATTTCATACGAATTTATTAGGCCTATTTAAAAAATGGTGGCATTTAAATAGTAGTATAAATATTTAACAAGTTAACTAATGTTTTAAAGTGCGATCAAATAAAATTCCAACAATTAATTTTCATTTTCTTAAAGTTAGTTTAAAGCATTGACAAAAATTGGACTATTATTGTTGTTGTTATTTTGTACATTCTGCTGTGCAATAGTAATATTTGTGTTATAGTTTCTACGAGCTAATCCAAACTTTTTTAGTAGGTTATAGTGAAGACCGTTGAGTTTCTCAGTGATATTTTTCTGAAATGAAATGGTAAAATGCTGTTAAAGTGACCTTCAGAGCAGCTGTAGAGATGAAGTTCATGTCCTCAAACGAGACAGCAGATGCTGAAAACTTCACAAGTGTCACGTGTGTTTCAGCATGTGTGTAAAAAACAAAACCGTGCCGTTCATTCACAGAGACACGCTGAGCATGCAGGATTTATATTTTAATAGACTTTTTGCGCTTCCATTTCCCGATTTGTAGTTTTAATTTATATATCTAAATTTTGCCAAATTCCATGACATGCATTAGACTTTAAATTCCATTATTGTAGCTCGATTCTGTGTTTTCCATATTATGTTTGTGTGTAAGTGTATTAAAAAATGAAAAAGCCATAGGAAGTGATTCCTAGCATCCCGACCCCAGCACAGCTCCCCAGAGCATGAGTGGAATTCATATAAAGCTCTGTATTCTCCCCTGTGGTGATCCAGAGATGGAGAACTGGGTTTACGCTCACACACACACACACACACACACACACGCGCACGCTGTTAAAGAGGCTGTTGTGGTCATAACACACAGGTGCACAATGAGAGTGTTGTTTGAGCGAATGCTGTTTCTCATCTGGGCCTCATTGGACGAGTCGTCAAGGTAGTAATTTGTGGGGAATCACAGAACAATGCTGATTTGTCTAAGAATTTGGCTTTGGCCCACTCAACCACAGCCTGCTGAAACACTAATATTTGATCAGACGCTTTTTTGCATTTCTAGTGGCAATGTAACAGCCGTCTGATTTATTAAAGATATGAAAATCATTCTAATCCGTTTAAATTGTCATTTCTGTACTAACTGACCACGACCATCGTATGCATCCCTACATTTTATCAGCTGTTTGATTTCTGTGACATCAAAATCTCGTAATCATTAAATATCAAACGTGGACCGAGAGATTTATTGTGACAAAAAATATAATATAAAACAATATAATTTAAGAAAAACATGCTGGTGTCTGTTATGAAAAATGTTTCAAAAGGGGTCGGTAAGATTTGATGTTTTTGAAAGTCTCTTCTGCTCACCAAGGCTGTATTTATTTCATAAAAAAATATTGTTGCAATTTAAAATAAGTTTTCTATGTGAATATATTGTAAAATGTAATTCATGTCGGTAAAGCTCAGCATCATTACTCCAGTCTTTAGCGTCACGTGATCAGAAATCATTCTAATGTGGTGATTTACTGCTCAATAAACATTTCTGATTATTATCAGTGTTCAAAACAGTTGTGCTGCTTCATATGTTTGTGAAAACTCTTTAATGAAGGCTCTTTGATGAATAAAAAGTTCACAGCAAAAATCATAAATTGTTTTGTAACATTGTCACTTTTTATCAGTTTATTGCATCCTTGCTGAATAAAAGTACTCGTTTCTTAAAAAAAATCTTACCAACATCAAACTTTTGAACAGTAGTGTATTTCAATTTAATTTTATTCAGAATCGTTGTGATTCTTCAGAACTCGTCCACGGATCGTTCTGATTGGCTTTGATTTTGTTCTGTGGACAGAAAAAGTGCTCGTCACTGCAATATGTTCAAAAAAGGAGAAATAAAAAAAATTGCATGGCAGAGACCCAGACGCAGACTAAATTTCCCCTTCCCAACACACACACACACACACACACCACTCCATGGCCTAACCCGCCCTCAGACCAAGGCTTCAGGGTCCTGCCTCACTTCCTCAGGAAACCGTAGAGAAGGAAGTGGCTTTGTGTTGAGCTCCTCAACCCTGTTTTAGACCCACTCAAGAAATTCAGAACGGTGTTGGTGTGGCCTTGAAAAGGGGCTAGTTCACCACAAATCAACATTCTGTGATCATTTCCTCACCCTCATGTCAGGCCAAACCTGTATGAGTTTCTTTCTTCTGTTGAACACCAAAAGGAGATATTTTGAAGAATGTTGGGGTGCAAGCAACATTGTATGGACAAAAAATACTGAAACCGTTTTTAAGACAACATAAGTTTGTGTTTTACAAAAAAAAAACAAAGTTGTACAGGTTTGAAATGATTCATTGAAATAAAATTGCGAAAAATATTATTATGAAATGATAAATATAAGCACTGCGTGTTTCAGAGTGAAGCGTGGAACTGTGTTCTTCTACACGCGAGCAGCTCTTTATCTGCTGGTTTCCACACAGACTCCATCTCTGTATCTGAAATTGGGTCACTTTAATATGCATTTGGGAATGCTACATCTTCCAAAACTTGTTTAAAGATAATTAATAAAGGAGCAGCTTTAAGAACTTCCCATCAGTTTGATGGTTTAACGTTTGTTTGAAAATGAAGAAATTAAGACAGCCTTAAGCAAAAGTATTGAAATTTTACAGTTGTAATGTAAAATAAAATAATAATAATAATAGTATTATTATTATTGTAAGTACTAAAATATTTTATAGTGAAAAATTACATTTTGTATTGTTTTTATTTAGGGTTTTTTTTATTTCTGATGTTGTAGTAATAATGATTTTATTTTATTCTATTTTATTTATTTTTTGCAGCCTTCCCAACAAGCACAGCAGACTTGGAATTTCTACATTACATATCACATTTTAAATCATAGTCACTTTTTAAATATTTGACTTGTGCATCAAGTTTTCTGCAGTTATTTGGTATCTTGTGTGAGAAACGTGAACTTTTATTGATTTAATTAATCTTTCTCTGCATCAAGTTTGAGGTCAGTGATTTTTGAACACCGTCAAATTGAAAACTATTTTCAGGGTTCTCTCTTCGATTAATTTCAAGCATTTTTAGGGACTTCTATCCTCTGATAGCTGAGAAGCGCTGGTCACACAGTCACACACACACGTCTGAAACAAGGGCTTTTTATGTGTTCCATTAAGTATGGCATGCAGAATACTTGAAGATTAGCTTAATAACGTTATGCGGTTTTATCAGCTGAGAGTCTTTTGAGTCATTATTGTGTTATTTCTAGAGTATTGGCCTATCTGTTCTCAATTACACTCATGGAGCGATGGGCGGGCGCTGAAGGGGCGATCAAAGCGAGAATTTGCCATGTGTTTGCCGGTGATTTAGATGAAAACGCTCGAACATTTCCCCCTCTCTGTTGGCCTTTTCTTTCTGTGTTTCCTTCGACCTGGTTTTCAGTGCCCCGCTCCCCCTCTCCCTCCTTGGCAGGGCGTCTGGCCTGAGACACAGCGGTGATTGTTTTCCTGATGGCCTTGGATGTTCCAGAACTCATGGTTACAGCAGAATTCTTCCCACATGAGTGGATTTGGGAGATACTCCCTGTAAGCACCACCTGTCTAAATGTTCCACTGGACTCATCATCAGAGGTGTGTTTGAGACACACAGAAATGTGCAGATGCTGTGTTTGTTCATCGTGGTCGTTTATCGATGACAGAGAAATATGTGAAGTCCATGCACACAGAAAGCTCACCCAATAATCACAAATGTCTACACAACACAGAGCTTGGTGTGTTCTTTTTTTTTCTTTTCTTTGGTTAATTTTATAATGCTTTCGGCTACCACATTTAGCACATTTCCTCATATTTACATCTTTAAAATCAATGCAAATTCTGGAAAGTAATCACTATAGGCTGTTGCTAAAATTAAAAGGTTTTTATTTCAAATTCTTTTTTATTATATTTTAAATAGTTAAAAAAATAGTTACTAAAACTCAAATATTTGAAATCATTGCTTTATTGACTATTGAGTGTTTAAAAAACATCATGAGTATTTTTGTCTTGTTTTCCTGATATTAACAGATATATCTAAAATCCTCAAAGCATGATAACTTGGGACACACTGCACAAGATATAAAGAATCTTTTCACAGACTGTCTCTTGAATAGAAGTGTATTTTGTCTTACTACTAGTTTTTTCACGTGTTTTTAATTTGTTTATACTTAATAAAAGTGAATGAAGACAAAATAGACTCCTATTCAAGATACAGTTTATGAAAACGAGTCTTAATATCTTATGCAGTGTTGCATCTCAAGCAATTTTATCTTGTTTCAAGGATTTTTGGATATTTTAACTGGAAACTAGTTTAAAAAGATACGTTAAGGGGCTGTTCACACAGAACACATTTTTGTATCTTTTGTACATGAGATGCATGGCAGTGGAATGGGGGAAAAATGCAAGTCAAATTTTTATTCATAAAGCATAAAGCAAACATTTTATTGAAATAACCTCAAGTAATTGCAAACAGAAGTCATTAGTGACACAGGTCACTGTCAAATATTGTCTAAGTGTGAAAAATCGATTCTCTGATGCATTGCGAGAATCAATTTGAATCATTTCTGAAAACTTCAGAGAAAAATCCCTCTCTGCCCTTGTCAACAAACTTTTAGATATTAAAAGCGCTATTCAAATACTGAAAGCACTTTTTGTTTATTGCTTGTAATGTGTTTTTTTTTAAACACAAAGAAAAGGAAAAATATAAATTTCAGTTGGATCAGGATATTGATTTGTAATCATTTAAAAAATTACTCATAAAAATGCATCTTAATAATAAGAGAAAAATAATTCAAATGTGATTGCGATTGCCTGAATTGAATGGGAAAGGATGGTGAGGTGCCTGTAGATTCTCATCCCAGTATTTGCGGTCTCTATGGGTCTTTTCCAGGTTTAACACTATGAACTCCGATAGAGAGTCAGCCAACGCTTATCTAAATAACTGTCCAATCAGATCTGAGGTGCATGTGCGCGTACGAGTCGGTTGGACGTTCTCGCTTCTGTGTATGCGTAGGTGTCCAGAATAGACACGGGACCCCCAGTCTGCTTGGCTTGAAGTCCTGTTGGGAAGAGCTTTTATTTTGGGTGCCGAGTGTCGACTTTCTGCAGGGGTGAGGTCAGGGAGTCTCTGAAATATCCATCATATCTCACCTTTACCATGTTTCATGTTTGTTTTTTTGACTCCACCCCTCTCGTCTCCTCCACAGATGTCCATGACCCCTGCTTTTGACTGCCATCTTCTCGTTTCATCTCTTGTGCTCCCGGCTGTCTTGAAATAATATCCTGCCTTTTCTTTCTCTGTTGTTTCTTTTATGGCCGGTCCTGTTGGCCCCCTCATACACCCCCTCTTGCCTCTCTGTTATAAATATCAGAGCTGATATTTGGCTTGATGGTATAGAGTTTCCTTTGGTGAGGTCGCCAGCTTTGGCCTCTGGTCTCCAGTCGTAAACAGGCAGAGTTTGGCCTCTTCTGACCGCAGGAGAATCACTGCTCGCTCTGACCTGGACTCAAAGGAATAGTTCACCTAAAAATGAGAATGTACTCATCTTCAGGCTAAGATGTAGATGAGTTTGTTTCTTCGTCAGATTTGGAGAAATGTAGCATTATATCACATACTGTACTCACCAATGGATCCTCTGCAGTGAATGGGTGCCGTCAGAATGAGAGCTGATAAAAACATCACAATAATCCACAAGTAACATGTTACATCAGTTAACATCTTGTGAAGCCAAAAGCTGTGTCTAAGAAACAAATCCAACATTAAGACATTGTAAACCTAAAATAGTTTCGTCTTTCTTAAATACGAGTCCATAATCTATAATAACACTCAGAATCAGGAGAGAAATCTGCACAGATCAAGTACTGTTAACTAGCCAAAACAGTTCTAAACGAACAGGTTGGTGGATTTAGATGTGAGCGGACAACAGGAGATGGACTTTTTCACTGGAGGAGATGTTAATATGGATTATGGACTCGTATGTTAGCCATGAGATGCTTTAACATTCAAATCTCTTGATGATGCATTTTGTTTCTTACAAACACTTCAAGCTTTTCACTTCAAGATGTTGACTGATGGACTGGAGTGGGGTGGATTATTGTGCACTGTGATCCATAATCCAGAAGTATTTTAATGTCATCTAATGATTCTTGATCTAAATAAGCCTTTCAAGTTTTTTTTTTGTACATGAAATATTGTTACAACTGAATGACATTTTACTGGGTGTCTTCTGTAAATCAAGGTAAAAATGTACAATAATCATTATTTTTTGCTCAGAAAGAAAATAATCGCATTATAATTTGGGGGGAAATTTAAAGATGTAGTAAACTTTTATTGTTTTGATGCTTCAAAAACCCTTTTGTCTTTGACCCACATACAACCAGCCACTTAGTTTGCAAAAGTGCATTCTGGGATTGCCTTCTCCTCAAAGAGTATAGGCCAAAATCAGGCTTCTTAGAAAGCAACATGATTATGCTGCTTGCGCACAAATGATGCTTTTAAATGCTGTGTGTCAAAAGTGTGAGCATACGATGGAAGGAGATTGGTTGGCAATCCTATGGTGTTTAATCC